>NC_092798.1:52005825-52198325 GCF_918797505.1 Bemisia tabaci
AGTTGCATTGGCACCTACAAACCTAACAGGGATACTTCACTCATTGCGCAATGCATGCAGTATCCCTGTTAGGTTTGTAGGTGCCAATGCAACTATTCCACCACGAAAGTATTGCACAGTATCCAATGTAATTGAAGGCGCATTAACGTATGAAAATTGACTATTCCGTCAACCACTGTTTGCCAAGTGGTAACTTCACGCCGACTAAAACATTTTACAGGGTCCAAATTTTCAAAAAAGATACTCATGGTATAATCACCGTGTTTCAGCGCACTTTTTCGATGGCTCCAAAGTTTGTTTTTTTTTTTTAGGTCTAGAGAGATGATATTGAAATAAGTCGAAATTCACGATTTTGCTCAGAAAAATGGCGTGTCAAAATAATCAGAAGGGGAGCGTTGGGAGCATCTAAGCTACTAATTTCACATACTCTGATTATAATTTAGGCATCTGTAACGTTAATTTATCGAGAGGGAAAAATCATCAAAAACAGTCAAAAATTCGCTATTTTCATGCGTGAAATTTTCGCGTCGGGTCAAAAGCATGGAGGGGATCCAAAACTTCACTAGGGTGTAGTTTATGAACTAATTTGCCCGCTGTTTAATTTGCAGACCCCTCCGACTTTATTTTTTGGGGAGCGAGAAATTACTGAAAAACAGTAAAAATTCGCTATTTTTGCTTGGATAAATGGCAACTGCGCTTCGGGTTAATTTTGTCCGATTGACCCCAAATTTCATTTTCCAAGTTTTTGAACATGCTGTAACCGATTTAGGGGGTTACGGCTATAAATTTCCGAAATTCATTTTTTGTGGGCCACCCTATTGAGGCTGTTTTGCACCGCGTGAGAATTGACTGTCAGTTCTGACTCGACATGTTTAACCGATGCAATTATTTCGACAAATGGACATTCACCGTACCTCGAGGTTTGCCAATTACATTCAGGGTGTATAATTCGTTGTGATCGGTGCATCGATCCCCAGGTGCGGGCTGATTATTGAAATGTATAAACAAAGTGATAGACAAGGAAGACTCACTGAAAATAAAGCGATCCTATTGGTGAAAGTGGGTGGTTACAATGGACAAAGGAGGTAGGTAATAGACGAACTAACAGCAACCCATGCGAGATCCTGTAGTTGGTCCATCATTTACTTCCTTAATCTGTAGGTACAAACCATTTCAACCGATAGGATCGCTTCATACTCTATATTATTCTTTTCTGTCTATCGCTCTATCTAACAATTTCAATAATCAGCCCGCTGTGTGGCGATTTGGTTTATAATCCAAGAAGAAATAATCGTGACACTGACGTCAACCAACAAAAAGATTTTGATGTCATTGCTATGAAGAGGAATAGTTTTTTGGAATTTTGGTCAAAAAAAGGCCAAAGATACAGACACAGAACTGAGGGAGATTTACAATTTAACTGCATTATCCAGGAAGATGCCTTATTATATAAAAATCACGCCCACATCGCTCAATGGACCATCGATACCTCACAATTTGAAGCTGTGGCAAAGAATCGACTATTAAAGTGTTCGTCACGAACATCAAGTTTATCGATCCTTTTCCACAAGTTTAAACGGGAAATCAATCGATATATCGCACAGCACGCCATACCACTGAATGAGCTCGTTAAGAAGTAAGAGGTCGAATTTCCATCGCTTGTGCCTTTGCTGCAATACACTCAAAGAGGTCTGGGGATTAAGATTTTAAGACCATCAGCCACTCTCAGAGGACGAAGTTTCTATGACTTAATTTCAGGAAGTTTTACTTTTCTCGTCACAGACTTTGTACCCTATTTATTGCCTGGACATAGCCGCCGATTTTACTTCCGGCTCGAAAGTCCACTAAACTACAGTAGGTATCAAGTGTCTGCTTTGCGATAAAGCGATTTATTTGTCATTTAAAACTATGGAAAATGATCGATACTCACACTATTCTCAACGAGCACCTCAATAAGCGATTCTTTATCATGGCTTCAAATGGGAAAAATGTCGATTATTGATGGTTTACGCTCTAGTACTGCGTGTTATGCTTACGATGAATCGATAGATTCGCCGCCTAAAACTATGGAAAAGGATCGATTATTATCCACAGGGAGTTCACAACGAACACTTTAATGATCGATTCTTTACCATAGCTTTAAATGGGATGCACTCGATATTCCATTTTTTACGCCTCGCCATTGCTGAAATAGCCTTCAACTATTTCCACAAATTTACTAAAAGCAGTTGACTAAAGTGCACATTTGCACTGCGTAAAATTCCTACGATTTTTTACTTATATGTTCGTCTACTAAGGGTTAAAAATTACTTTGAAATCCGATCCGGTATTTTTCAAATAATCAAAAAAGATGACACGCACAGCTTTGCACGGTATGAAAATCCCGTTCGCCTTCAATTTGAGGCGTATGCAATACGGACTTCCTCAGAGCACAAATAGTCGCATCCATGTTATCAGGGCCCCGAAACATCGCATCGCAATATTCGAATTTTTAAAGTCCGGTTTGCTCCGGACACTGTTAAATTTTCAGTACACATTTTTAATCTCTGTAAGTGCCGATAGAAATAAGATCATTGATGGACAATTCTAAACTGAGTTACTGATACTAATAAAAAGCGAATTGTTTAACGAGAATATTCGGACAAGAAACATTAAAAAAATTCCGATCCGGCAAATGCAGGGAGGGTGAAAACATAACAAATCGTTCCTTTGCACTCCTTGTGACTTTAGGATCCTGGAGTGAAAGGTTTTTCCCAAAGAAAACTTAGATTCCAATATTTCAACCCGGACTGGACGAACATTACCTACACCCATGAGAATTCCACTCCCGCACATCAAAGCCCCTTTTCTCATAAACGGTCTCATTTGTCTACTAACCCTCTCATTAACTTTTGACGGATTTTGAGGGTTCTAATATTCCCCTTGGATACTTCAAGGTCTTGGAAAATGTCTTATATCATCGTTTCCCTATCTTCTGGGTAACGAAAAAACTTGTAAAAAGGTTCAAGGCGAAGGATGAGGTGAAAACTGAACGCATTTTACGCGAAATGCATATTCACATTGGAAAATTTGCAAAAAGATAATTATTGTGCAACAATTTAGGTTGGCTAACGTACAAATAGTGAAACTACAGAACACAGCTTTGGTTACACGGTCACAAAAACATAAGGTAATTTATGGCCGTATACCGTGTGGTGAGTTAATTATGAAAGCAGCTGCATTACCATACTTGCGAGCATTACAATGGATTTGATCATATTTATTACTGTGCTAGTGATTACACTAAAATCCATTAATCACTGAAATCCAGGGTTCTAATATCGTGGATTCCCGTGTGCTATTATGACAAATCAGCTGTAGAAGCATCGGCCAAATAGACGCAAGTTAGATGATTGTATGGTCAAACTAAGGTGACATCATTTTTCTCACTATAGAGGGAAAAGATCGCACGGAGTATAATTTCTCTAATGGAACTAAGGGTTTTGGCGCAATACTAGTTATAATCAGAAAAAAATTTTAGGCGCGCTTCGGGTGGAATGAAGAATTTACATGCAAAGAGCCTCCCAAAATTTCGCCCCGTTCTCGGTATTCGGTTCGACCAACGAACCAAGGTTCAAGTGGAAGCTTATAATAACAGAAAACTCAGGAAAAAATTTTAAGATGAGTATAGGAAGCGTTTTCGAGTTATGGGGGGGGGGGGGGGGCAAAGGGATCAAACTCCGGCCTTATTTTTCGCTATTTTCTTGTTGAATTGATGAGTCTACGGGGTTGTTATCGTTGTTTACACATGTTATACACACCGGTTACTACGTATTTTACGTAGGAAAACGTGGTAATACGGGTAGTAATACGTAGTAGGTGTCGGTGTACTACAGTCATATTAGGTGCATTTGGTCATCCATGAATCAAAAATGAACAATTTCAATCTCAAAAAATCGTCGATTTTCCGTACAGAATCTTAAATAATCGATATAACCGATCGATTCATCGACTTGTCATCATAAAAACTAGATTTTGCGTGTAAAAATACGTAGGAATCGGTGTGTATAACACGTGTAAACAACGATAACAACCCCGTAGACTCATCAATTCAACAAGAAAATAGCGAAAAATAAGGCCGGAGTTTGACCCCTTATTGGCCCCCCCGTAACTCGAAAACGGTTCCTATACTCATCTTGAAATTTTTTCCTGAGTTTTCTGTTATTATAAGCCAAAAAGTTTAGAGAACCTTGAGCAGGTTATACAATCAACCGAATTGCGTCTAACTGTTTACGTCCAGTATGCTCGTGTCTTTTCCCCTATGCATAGTAGAAAGTATTACAGAAGCACATAAAATAATTCATAAAATTGCTTACGATATCAGGGACTGCGATAGTAAAATCTATGTGCCGTGCTTACCTGAAAAAAGAGAAACAAACATTGAGTTAATATGAGTATGCAGCTACAAGAAGTGCGGCGTGAAGCGAAAAATTCCGGAGCTTTCTGAAAAATTTCCGGATTTTCTCAGTACTTCTGGACCGCTCTCAAAATATCAGTACAATTTTCAACATTTACGGACTTTCTAGGCCGCCCAATGGAAACCCTTTGTATATTCACCTTGGAAATGCGTACAAATGCGTGCGATTGAGGGATGGCAACGCGGGAGGCGCCCTTATTTCAGGGCGAGAGCGGCCGGAGCCTCGCGCTCTCGCTTGGGGGCGGGGGTGGGGGGGGGGGGGTGGCGGAGGCGGCCCGTAGAAAATGCTCGGTGCGTAATTTGCATAATATTTACTTATCCGCCTGAAAAACCGTTTCGAGTGGAAAATGAATAGAAAACAAGTGAGAAAGATTTGTCGAGAGCGTTCATAAGTGCGTGTCCTGTTGATTAGCACCGAGCGCCGTTGCGAGCTCCGCGGGAAACCCGCATTGAAGACGAGCGCCATTCGGTGTGCCCAAGTTCGGTTCGACAACGGTGTCGCACCGTGTCGGCACCAGGCGTCGCGCAGGGCTCCCGACTAAATTGGCCATGTTGGCAAATTTCGAGTGGAGGCTCAGAAATCAGGAAGCAGTATTCGGTTCTTTTTACACGCAGGAAAAAGGAGGATTGTTTTATTCGTTTATCATTATTTGCCATTGAGTCAGGCACAATGTGCCTTTCGGCTGAAAATCAAATTGTTTAATGCAGCATGCAAAACCGGTTTTGCGACGAAAATGCAATTGAATATCGAGTATTTAAATATAATGCGGTGGTTAGGGATGTCCGATAGTCGAAACAATTGGAAATAGACTGAAAAATTCTTATTTCAGGCTCTGTTTTTAACCACGAGGAATAAGTTTGTCCAAAATCAGGGAGTTTTTGTGAAAAAAAAAAAAAAAAAAAAAAAAAAAAAAAAAAATTAATTAGAAAAAAAACCATGCACATATTCGATTTTTTCCCGAAAGACCGGTTTCCGTCGTATCCGGAAATTCCACTTTTCAGCAGTGAGAAAATTGTGTCAGATAGTAGAAATGGCGGATAATCGAGAGTTCACTGCATGCATTTTCAGTTTCAGGTGCTCAACGCATTTTAATAATTTCATGTGAATCAGATCATCATTTTAAACCGAGATGCATTCAAAATTAAGTTAGAGACTTTCAAAATGAATTGTCACTAAAGGTGACAATAGCCCCGGCGAAAATCTTTTTCCTTCAAAATCTTAATTTATTGTTCTCCAACTTTAAAATATGCTCAAAGAGTCAAGTTTTGAAATTTTTGAGTACTTATTCCCCTAGATGATGAAGCACTAACTATTTTAAGGTAAGGTATAGTGATCATTTATATTTTTATACTTTTCCCCCTCATTTTTTAGTATAATTTTTCCGGACTTCATCACACCTTACATCACAATCAATGTTTGCGCAGAAATAGGATACGGCGCTTTGATACAACTATTACTACTCTTTGGATGTCCGTGTTGCCTATTTAAACAATTGAAGGCGCACTCACGGCCATAGGTCCACGCTCAACGCGATACCATTGTTTGTGAAGCACCCAGAATCACAACTTCACTTGGACCTTTTCGAATTCGTGAATTAACAACATTTTCCACTCAAAAAAAGGGGGGGGGGGCAATCATTACTATTAAAATGATCAATGAAAATGCGAAACTGATTAAATAGACCACTGGACAAGGTTGCGAATTTGAGCATTAGGTTTTCTGATTAATACTTCACGTAAAACACGATCTGTCCGGCGTGACAGGTGTAACTCGATTTTTGCGTGAGCTCCAGAGAGCATGGATTTATATGTAAAACAGAGCTGACGAGAAAATAATTGAGGAACATAGTGCCCTTACGTCAGAGGGGCAACAACGCTATAAGCCTTTAAAGTTTCCACATTGCGTTGACCTCTCCACCGAACGAGCTGCAAATTAAAGTATAGTACGATGTTTTGTCATACGTAAACTTTCACGTAAAGTACGATTTGCACAACGAAAATTACTGAAAATAACTCCAAAAAGATATTGCTTCGATTCAGACTTCTCGCTCATACAAAGACCAAAATCTACATTCTGAGTTTAATCCCATACTACATTACCGTGACAGCCTTTGCAGTGTAAAAGTATTGCAACCTCTACATCGGCAATTCGGCTCAGCTGTTGCACATTTTTTCACTGTGAGCAACACAAGGCGAGGTAGGAAGACACCTTATAAAGAAGCTGGCCGAAACTGTTGTAGTGCGCGATTAAATTCACATCGACTCTAGTATTTGACGAGAGTGAGAAATTCAATTTTTTTGTGATCAATAATGATTAAAAACGTTACTATCTTGGTTGGGAGGTAATATCAGAAGTTTTCAGTGCTCATATAGAGTTTTGCGTGAAATTTTGAAGAGACAATATTACAGCGTATGCTTAAATTCATATCCTGTCTTGGGATTCGTTGATTAAAAAACTTACGAAACTTGAGAAAAATTTATCAAAATGAACTTTATAAAGTATCTAGTCGACCCAACCAGATATTTTCCGTATGATCTACATAAAACTAGCGCGAGTCAGGTCAGTATACTGCCATGCAAAGGAAAAACGCCGTATGAACCTTCGTCAGTCGCCAAATTCCTTTAGATTAAATACGAATTTTCACGAAAACTCGAGAATACTGCCCGATAAATTTTTTCATGGAATTTTCTTTGTAATCAGATCTAAATTATTTGATGATTTCAAGATAAAATATACATAACTCTCCTTGAAAATAAATATTTCATCGGAGGAAATTTGGCAACTCTCGGATATTCATCCGGCGTTTTTTCTTAGCACGGCAGTGCATACTCTCGATAAACGAATCGGACCATTGATTAATGAGCAGAAAGCGCGGCAACAATGTCAATGAGTGATTACTCAGCGGGATTACTCCGAGGGAGACACTGGGAATCGTCTCCCGACCGATAATACTAATCTGGACCGCTCGGAGCATCATGCAGACCGTTATTAATGCCCGCGTTCAATGTAAATACCGAGGCAATTAAAATCGCCGCCTTCAAGAAAAACATGTCGCGCTGTTTATTTTTTTAGCATCCCCCCGTCATTCCCCCGGGTTGTTTATTTTACAATCCTACCGGCTCGGTTTAAGAAAAACTCGAGTGTGAATGCGAAACCGACCGAACGGCCCATTAGGCGAAGCAGGGACCCCCCTCCCCCGGGGGCAAAAAAGGGTGAAAAATGCTGAAGAACGGCCAGAGCTTACGGCGGTATTAACAAAGGCCGATGCGTGGATTAATAGGGGTGATAATAATTTTAATTCATTGGTCCGTGCTTTTGTTTTTTTTTTTTATAGGGGTGAGAAGTTTATGGCCTCGCTCGGCTTTGGGAAAACATAGGCTTCCGACGAAATAATGCGATTCACCAAGGCGGTAAATGTCATTTTGGTCGATGAGCGTAAAGCAAAATAATGGAACATTATTTGCTAAGCTGATTAGTCGAACAGAAAAAAAAGTTCTGGGAGACAAAACATGGAGTGAAACACTCTTCTGGACTCTCATAAACCTGTGCCTCCACTTAATAGATGCATAAATTGATCATACAATCGCATCTCTACACTATAGAGACTTGAATGGTTAAATGTTAACAGCGGGCAGTCTGATAAAATTTCGCCTGCATGCTCTCGCTTCACTTTGCGCGCACTCAATTCGCAATATTCCTGCAATTTTTTGTGCGTTTTCGACTTGTACTGAACCCTCCAATTACTCAAAGAAGCATTTCGACGCCGAAGTTTCAGCTCTAAAGATGAAATCAAGGTAGCTGCCGATTCTCAGGGATGATTTCAAAGGAAAAATTGCAAAAGACAACAATGGATATTCTAATTTCTAATGGACCACTAGACAAGGTACGCATTTCAGCATTTTGATACATGTTTCTTCACCAAAATTTCACGTAAAACACGATGCGCACAACGAAAATTACCGAAATTAACTCCTTACGAAGATATTTAATGATTCTTAGTGCATGAATTGAAACCACCCGCTCATGAAAACTCAATGCTCTACGTGATTCACATCGCGCGCTAAACGTTATCATGAACGTCTTTGCGCTAAGAAAATCTGGCAACCTTAATCTTGACGCTTTGGCTCAGCTATAGCTAATTACTTATAGTTTGAAAAACACATGGTGGGAAATGAACATTGCTCGATTGAGAAGCTTGCTGAAACCGTTGTAGTGCGCGATTTGACTCACGTAGAGCTTTGAGTTTCTTGTGAGCGGCCAGTTCAAATTCCTCGTAACCAATGTGAAATAAACATGTTAATATCGCCGTTAGGAGCTGGTTTCAGTAATTTTCGTTGCGCGCATCGTGTTCTACGTGGAATTCTGGTTAAGAAACATGTATGAGAGTGCTTAAATTCGTACCTTGTCTAGTGGTCCATTACAGAAGGTGAATGATTCAAAATAAAAATAATAGAAAAAAAATAATAATGGAAAGATGACAGGAAAAGATGAAAAAATTCATCAGTTCTGATACTACTATACTTCAGAAAGCAGGTTGTCATCAAAAAATATGAGGTGTCATCTTTAATGAAAAATATATAATGAAGATTATGATGATATAATATTGACATGACATTATGATATTGATGATTGCACTTTCTGGTGAAAATTGATCCTCGGTAAAAACCTGTAGTCGGCAGTTTCACTCCCTCCATTCAAACACCCATAACTTCGCCAATTTTCGAGCAAAGGCGATGATTTTGATTCAAAGACCGAAGTTGGGTCAATAGTCCCGTCAGTTCTGGATGTGAAGTATCAGTTCGGGATTTTTTGGGACACGCAATGACCTAGCGTATATTTGAGACAAACAAAATTCCCTCGGATGAGATTATATTTCAGAAGAGTCACATTTGGTCTCAATTTTGCAACAAGAAACTGACATTTCTGACTTACAAATGGAAGCACCTTTCTGCATAGGGGAGATAATGGCAGGCGTGTTGTTCCTAAACTGAGCCAGAAGAGTGGTTTCTTATTGCGCGATGTAGTCCATCTAGCCGCATCAGATGATATAAATCGAAATAAAAGCAAGATACGAGAAAACAATTCCTCAATTCTCCGTAAAGCTAATGTACACTCCTCGTGATTCGCAAAATCTGCCTCATCTTGTGACGAGGACCTATATTGGACAAATTTGCAGATGGAAAGAATACACTTGCATAAAATTCATTGTCGATTAATTTTTAATAATTTTTTTTTTTAATTGAATAAATTTATAATATTTTAAACTTCTACGTACATGCGTCCAATTCCCGTAGCAAAGGCGTGGCGTTTTTTGCGATATATCAATTGATCTGCCCTTTAAATCTATGGAAAAGGATCGATAAACAAGGGTGTTGGCAACGAACACCTCAACACTCGATTCTTTGTCATAGCTTCAAATGGGGAATTACCGTTAATCGATCATTCTCGCCGCGCCGCGCCACTGTCCCGTGCATATTGTATGCTAGTGCAGACGAGGGGTGGAATTGGAAATATTCACTCTTGGGTTGAGGGCTCCCACTTTAATATACCTCCGCTCAACTCTATTCCTCGGGGAGGCCCCAGTCGGAAGCACATTTACTATTAACCAATCTCCATGCAGGGTAATAACGAAATCATATAACTGATTTCCTTCCTTCGAATACGCGCCGAGCACCTCTTGTTACTCGCGAAGCCGAGCAAACATGATCCGACATTAAAAAACAATGTATTCCGATGCGATCCCCCCTTCGTTCGAATCGCGGAAGACGAAAGAGAAAAGTTTCTCATCTTCGCGACGAACAACAGCCTTAGCATGTTTTTCAACAAATTCAGTGGTAAAGACCATCGTGGCATGCTATGCGATGTATCTGTCAAAGGTAAATAATCAAATCAGGCATTTTGTCAAACGCCTAGGCAAATGGTCAAATATTCTTACTCAGATTGAATTTTTGATTTTTTATCCTAAATTTAGATTAAATGATTCGTTGCTCCTATAAGAAAGAATTCTCAATAAAAATGTGCAGCATACAATAGTACTTTAAATGATTTTAAGATCCTGAATTTCTCATGACATTTTCAGCAAGTCATGAAACATGAAATTTTTAAAATTTTAACATTTAAATGGACGTATTTCCATCGAACAGATTTATACGCAGGTGAGAAATACGGGGTGTGCTCTAGAAAGCTGGATAAGAAACAATGTGGCCAGTGGGCGTGATTCCTTTTGAAGAATTGGAAAAGCGGGATTTTACATTGAGCAAAGAGAACTATATGCCAACTCAATGCGGGTATCATGAGCCGCAGGCATGGGGCGAGAGCGTTGTGGACAGGGCTCATGAGTTAAAGTGGAAGCGAAGGCGGGACGACGGCGGTTCCATCTCCGTTGACGTCACTGGCGCTTTATTATTCTCATTCACTCTTACGGCCAGAGAACTAACGAGCACATGCAATATTTCTCACCTCCACATAAATATGTTTGATAGAAATACGTCCAAATGTACTACAGGCATGTAAAAAGGATGGAACAAGCACTGGAAAAAAAACGCATTGGATGTAGAGTCCTGACTCTTGAAAACATTGACAAGAAAAAATACTCTTGATTCAATCGGATTTTTGCTTGAATCAAAAGGAAATCCGCTTAAATTAAGAGGCTTGGTTCTTGGTTTAAGCTAGATTCTGATTGAATCAAGAGTACTTTTTCTTGTCGATGTTTTCAAGGGTCTGGACTTTTGATCCAATGTGTCTTTTTTTCTAGTGAGGAGAGTTCGCAAATTTAAAGAGTTATTTTTCCCAAAATATTGAAAACTCGTGAAACTCCTGGCCATAAATTTAAGATTTCCGCAAACTGTCAAAATTTGACTACCGGCCTAGGGATTTGATAAAATGCCTGATCTGACTAACTGCCTTCGACATCTCCACACACACACGAATGACATAACGCGAGGAGAACTAGAAGTCACGTTTCAAAATCAAGGGAGCGAGGAGGGCGACCCTCGGGGCCGAAGTCGGAGGCGGCGGCGTGTCGCACTGGCAAAAACTGTCGAGTCGCAGCGAATCATAGCTGCGCGCCGAGGTATAATTGAACGGAGCTTTGGGACTGTCTTGGATTTCAATTAAGGCACCGTTTCATGCATATGCAAAGTTGATTGTCGAAGCTTCGGCAGCCGCGCTCGCTGCGCCGTGGCGGGGGATCCGTTGGCAGTTTGGCCAACATTTATTATTATTCAAACAATTTCGACGCGCGGCCCGGTCTCCGAGGGGTAGCGCGCTGAATTCCGAATGGCCGGAGCCGTGGCAAACATTTCATAATAATAACTCGGGCGGCCTGTGTCGAGCTTCGGGGTGAGTGTTTGAAGTGCGGTGACTGATTGGGTTAGAAGGGTGCCGTGGGCCTTCGCTTTTCCTATCGGAGTCTTCTCGCCCTGACTCCGGGTCCCCGAACAACAACCCCGACGCGCCCTGATTTCAAAGGGGAGGCTCCTCAAGGTGGCATCGGAAGGGAGCCAGGGTTGTTCTGTCCGTCCGACGCAAAAACGCGTAAACGCCAGTTTACATTTCTTGGAAACAATGTATCATAGCAGAAAAACTTGTATACCTTCGGACAATGTTATTACAGAATTCTTTCGCAAATACTATCAGGTACTTAACCTGAAAATTTGAGTTGCATGGGTAAAACAGTTTTTATTTTATTAAGTGTTAAGTTCCCAAAAACGAAGGAAAATTTTGATGGTTTCACGGCGTTCTTGCTTAGCACGGCAGTGTTCCTCTCATGGCTCTCATTCAAAAATTTCGATACAAATATATAATGTTTTGCTTTTGCGGAGTCAAACTAGTTGTCAATTTTGTCCACGTCTGCGACTCTGAGATCAAAAGAACCAAATTTGGACCAAGTTTATCAGAAAGGCACCGACCCATGTTTTCGAAAAAATTGAGTTTAGAATGTTTTTTAAGTTTACCAGCCGTATATTTTCTCCTGCCAAAAACTGAGAGACTAGAGACGAGAAAAATTCTGTGGAAAGAAGGGTTGAAGTTTATTTTTTACATTGAGCATTATGCAGGAATAAAAATTCAAATCTCTTTTTCTCAGTTTCAACTTAGCTCTGGGTTGGTTCCTTTCTGATGAACTCGGTCCACTTTGCAATGAGGAACTATAAGTCCAGAGACAAAGAGAGACCTTACGTATCTGCATCAACATGGCGCAGAAATGAAATATGCAATCCTTCAAATTGTGGTGGATTGGCCGGTGCTGGCCTGCGAGTGGTAAAACTGTGCGAAATTCACGGAAATCGATCTCTGCGCAAAAAATAGAAACAGCATTCTTATCTGCAACGAACTTTACGAAACTTACGAGCAAACTCTTTGCTTATTCCGAAAACACCTAGCTTCCCTTATTTCGCGAAACCCTACCCACATCAAAAGCGGACAACGATAGACATTTCTCTCCATTGCCCGGTGGAGAGAGACCTATGCCAACAAAACTGAACGCAGCAATTCTTGAAACGCGGAAACTTCACCTGGCTACGGTGAGGTAGCCTCGTTCGCTGAATAAAAAACCTCATAACTGCAAAAGAACTCGAACACAAATCCGCGCTTTTTCCTCGAAGCAGTGGAACAGGTGGGGTGGGTCCCGGCTATGCATTCCAGCAGCGCGGCGGACAGTAGTAGACGTTTCAAAATAGGTGGGATATGAAATTCTTCATTAAACCGCAAATTTTGTTATTTGTTTCGTCACTTAGGGAAATAAGTGGAACTCCTTGAAAGAAATTTTAAGATGAAACCAGTGAAACCACTTTAAAAATTTTATTCTATATATTAACGAATATAAAAGTTCTGAAAGTTTCCACAGCGTTCGGACTTCTCCAGTGGGCCAAGTGACAAGGTGCATGCGAATTTAAGCATAATAATGTGTTTCTTGATCAATTAACTGAAAAATACGATACAGCAGTAACTCCTATCGGCTGAGGTGTCATCATTCTTTTCATAATTTTCACTCACTTAATATTGCGCTATTTAAAACACGTGGAGCGAACAGAATGGAGAATTTGCTTCATCTGAGAGTGCTTAAAGAGCTGATTTTACGGTATTTTTCATAATTTTTTTCAATAGATTTGAAAGTGAGAAAATGCACCGAGGTGAGAGAGAGGAAAAGAGAGAGGACGCGCGTTGATGACGGCGCAGTGATACAACTATTCGTACTCGATGGATGTCCGTGTTGCGTCTGCCAAATTGAAGGCGCGATGGCATGAGGAGTGACCTCGCAATGTTCCACTCTATTCTGCCAATGAATCGCGTATTTTCACAACTTCAAATTTCAGCCCCAGTAAATTCAGAGATTTACCATAGTTGATCATAAAGTTACGGCAGATGAAAGGTGAAGCTCATTGCTTCAGATGGAGAATTTGCATGCCAATTTTTTATTGCTTCGTTTGAAAGTGCTCAAAGAGCTGATTTCACAGTATTTTTTATAATTTTTTTCTGATATGGGGAATATTATAAAAATAGATTTAAAGCTGAGAAAATGCACCACCTAGTGTTCAATTCATGAACCAAGGGTATTCTCGTGTTCAGTTGACTCACACTGGAAAAAAACACACATTGGATCCAGAGTCCAGACTCCTAAAAACATCGACAAGGAAAATTACTCTTGATTCAATCAGATTTAAGCTTAAATCAAGAACCAAGCCTCTTAATTTGAGCGGATTTCCTTTTCATTTAAGCTTAAATCTGATTGAATCAAGAGTCCTTTTTCATGTCAATGTTTTCAAGAGTCTGGACTCTAGATCCAATGTGTTTTTTTTTTTCCAGTGCACTAGTTTCCACTTAAACACGAAATTCATCGAATTTCAGGCACCTGCGCAAATTCTCTATTGTTTTTTTTTTTTGTGACCGGGCAAATCGAATTTCCCGTAACCAATGTAAAATGTAAAATGCACCGAAAAAAAATTGAAGTTAATTTAACATTCTGGATGTAAAAAAAGTGTGCGAGAACTTACAATATGCTAAAATACCTGCCACAGCAGTTACTTCAGCAATGCCAAGATGTAAAATTAAGTGCTGTGGCGGGTAATTCAGCATTTATAAGTTCTCGCACACTTTTTTTACATTCAGAATGTTAATTTAACTTCCCTTTTTTTTTCGGTGTGAGAATGGTTAAAGTTGTCGGGTGAAGCATTGACTGTGACCCCTGTGCGGGACGAGGGTAGGACGGCGGCGCGCGGAGGGTGGTAAGATAAAGACGAGGATGGTGTAAACCCTACCCGAGATAGGGAATCTACTTAAACTTGGGTTTTGTTTGTTGTACGGGAAACTTTTCAAATAAGCACATGCAGCGTGCGTCCCTCTCAACCTCCGACGCGGTTCCCGATGTACTCGCGCCTCATGACAACTTTTTTCTTCTTTTTTTCTTCTTTTTTTCTTCTTTTTTACCACCATCCGATACCTGGAGCACGCTCCGGCGGTAATAACTTCACACGACGTTTCGACACCATTTCTCGTCCTATTCAAAGCCCCGATACGGAATTGAACGCGAGGCTATCCAATTCCAGCAGGTGCTTATGCTTTACTCGAGGGCAGGAATATCGTGACTGGCACTTTTACAGTGTGCCGAGAAATCAAATTTTTAGAATTTTCCCTGCTGTTCGGGATATGTAAATATATGTCGCAGGCAATTAGCCATCGCCGGCAAATTGCAATCCATTCGTGTTGAATCAACAAATTAATCGATTTTAAAGTGAAAAAACGAGATAGGAAGTGGTGATAATTATGCTTTGAATTCAAACATACGTTATCCCCTTCTTCTTGAATGCATGGTACCAGCTAGTACACTCGACAGTTCGTGAAATGTAATCAATAATCTGCGTTGGGTTTGGTTTGGTTAAGCAACTAAACTAACTCCGCGGCAAAACGGAAAGTATCCCTGGATTTGAAGGCGTTCCAAGCTGAGGTCGTGCCTTGAATCTCTTCGCTAAAGAAACCTTTACTATATCGATGTTATTGTCATTGCAATTTGACGAATTGACAAGCACGGAGTTTGCACATTGCCGGTGATTGCTAACTGTCTGCGACATATAAAATTTCCTGATTATTTATGGGTGTCAGATACAATAAAAGGAGCACGGAAAATATATCTTAGCAACCGTGCACTAACAATCTAGGTACACGTATTTCTCAGAACAATGTGCGAGGAGGAAAGAATTGAGTGGGCTCAAGAAAGCTGCATAAGGAGCATTTTTAAAGTGGGCGTGATTCCTTTTGAAGAAATGGAAAAGCGGGATTTTACATTCTGGCAAACGGAGCTATGTGCCAACTGAATGCCAGACTCATGAGCCATGGGCTTGTGATAAGAGTGTTGTGGGCAGGGCTCATCAGTTAATGAGTCCCCCGCGGATCCGCAGCGGCGACTTCGTCACAGCTGACGTCACTGGCGCTTTATAATTCCCATTCATTTTTACGGCCCTCAACTAACGGGCACGCCCCTCTCTTCCCACCTGTCTCTGTTTCCATTTGACAGAAATACATTCAGATAATGTAATTAGATAAGTAAAAAGTTAAGTTGGGAGATCAACAATATTTTCCGTCTAATGCTGGTTAACGAAGAACTTATTGCACGTATGATTCGCTTAAGGCCTCGATCACGACAATTCCGGAACCAATTCCCATCCAAGTGTTGGCTGTCATTAGTCCTAAAATGGAAACTTAGTATTGCCATCTATAGCCTGTGTCACACTATCAAAATACTCCATCAAAAAGTCAAGGTCAAGAGCTGTGATTGGTCCAAGTCATCGAATAAACCAATCACAAAACCTGACCTTGATATTTTGATGGCTAGTTTTGATAGTGTGACAAAGGCTTATGAGAGACTTGGCACGAAGTTTCCGTGCGGCCTGGTTCATTTTCCCAGGACAGGGCCAAATAGGGTAGAAAAAGGCCTCCGCAATAGGGTGAAATTTTCCAGTGCGGTGCATTCGTAAAAAAAGAAAAATAATTTCATCAGAAGAATGGCGGGACGAGGGTGGGACATATATTACTATCAAGGGCGCGACTACCACCAGTTGAAAAATGCATCGAGAAATTCGGTGGAAACTCGGATGGGGTGTATTAATCAATACTTGTTGACTTTTTCCAGGGCGGGGTTGAGAAAGGCCTCGGCGGGATAAGAATTTATTGGCCGAAATGAAATACGGGTCAGCGCGACCCCCGACGACACAGCCCTCCTTTTATATTAAAACTAAATAAGTAATCACTAATCTGGAGTCATTTTTCTTGTTCACAAATTTACTAGGGGTCCTCGCCGGGAGAGAGACCTCTCCGCCGACTTCGCCGTCCCCCGGGAGTTTGTAAATGTATCGTTTACGACTCTCAGTTATTTCACTCTATTTTCGCCCCACCAATTACTACCCTCCAACGTTGCCGCATCCTCAAGTCCCTTGAATTTTCTACATTATTTTAAATGGAGTGGAGGCATGGCTCCATGCCATTTTGCTCCTGCTGTGTTGTAAGAGCGCAATTTCATTTTCGCGTAATGTCGTGTGTCGCATTGGCGTGGCGTGAATTGCGATATATCGACTGTTATGCCATTCAACTTATGGAAAAGGATCGATAAACAGGGTGTTCGCAGCGAATACCTTAATAATCGATTCTTTACCATGCGGGTTAAATGGCATAACAATCGATACATCGCAATTCACGCCACGCCACTCGTTTGCGGTCCTAAGGAAGAACGCCGTGGGAGCTTTCGTCTAATGTCAAATTTTTCCTGGTAAAAATATACAATTTATGAAAAAATGTGAATCTTAATCCTTCGGAATTTTCGTAGTAGTATATTCGCAATTCAGTCCTATGGTGTTGAGGATTCCGAAAAAAAAAAAATGTTTCATTGTTATCAAAACTACAAATTTACCCGGAGGCATTTGACATCATTCCAATGCGTATATGGCGTTTTTACTTAGTAAGGCAGCATGAGCCGTGGAGAGCCATCGGCGTTTACGACAGTCTCAACTGCTGATGACGTTAATGCATTCAATTACTTTTTTAAGTAAAAATGTAATTTCAAAATTCATAGGTTTAATCATGAGCAGGTCACGGAGGTGTTAGCAAATTCTACTGTAATTATGCCCCATTTTCATCACGCGATTCCTGCCTGGACTCATTTTAGATATACAATCACATCTGCAAAATTATTATAATGGAAAAACGGTCTTCGCGTCCAAAAAACGGCCCTAACTGATACCTTGTTCGTACAGAAATGTTTTTTTACTCTCAAAAAAAAAAAAAAAAAATAAAAATAAAGAAGAAGAAAAAAAAAACCTTAAGAGTTGGAACTGGTTCACTTATCACTATTCGATTGGCCCGTGGTTCTTTTCGCTTAATTGGACTACATTTTGCAATCAGGAACTATAAATTGTGCCTCAGTTTAAAACCATCGTATGTACCATTAGTTTTTCTATCCAGGTAAATGCTTTTACAGATGGGTGGGAAGTTATAGTTCCGAATTGCAAAATAAAGTCCAATAATTGGTCTATATTTTGCAACTGAGCACAACAATAACTGGCTTATTTTAAAAACAACGTATGCATATTAGTTTCCCTGAGCACGTAAGTGTTTTCCCAGAAGAACCAGAATTTATAGTTCCAAATTGCAAAATGCAGTCCAATTGTCCCATTTGACACCGCAGCTGACGGGACAAAGTTCCTTCGTCTTTCAATGGCTACGCACTCTCAAGGGAGTAGGGCCGTTTTGTCCCTCTTTCGGACGACCCTCGGCGCGGCGCGGGACGCTCGTCAGAGACGCGCGCGGGGTTGCGGGCCCATCGCGCCCTGCCCTTGACTCCGTTCCGCGAATGCACAACGAGTTCAACGATTAACAATCACTTGGAAATTTACGCAATTTTCCTCCCTTCTCCAACCCCCCCCCCCCCACCATCGGTCGTTGTCCTCAACACACGCCTCCTGGTGAGACAACGACCCCGGTGAGACTGATTTGTCCGCCGCCACTTTTCCTCGTCAAATTTTCTGCGTGGCAGCGTAATTGGCGTGAGTCACGCATAGTTTTGTCTTCGGTAGTGTGTTTCTGCCTTGGATCTAATTTGGTGGATGGTTTCTCGTAAGCAAAACTGTATTGAACGCAGTGTATCAATGGTTGAGAAGATTCGACGGTTGTGTCAGAGCGACGTGCGATACATTGCATCAATTCGTTCCATAAGTTCAGCTACTTTTCATTTTTTTCGAATTTTGAGATCGCACTTCTGTTTTCATAAGACTAGAGAATTCATGTACCAAATTTGACAAAGAAATTCAACGTTATGAAGGCACGGGTTTCTTTTAGAGGAAAAATATTGCATTCGATGCTGATATCGAATCTGCACTCAAATGCGATATTTTTCCACTAAAAAAAAAACCCTGCCTTTAATACGCTGAATTTCTTTGTCGAATTTGGTACATGAATTCTTTAGTCTCATGACAACTGAAGTGCAATCTGAAAACTCGATAGAAGCAGGTACTTCAGTAACGCCAAGATGTATAAAACAAACTGCTCTGCCGGGTAATTTAGCAGTTTATAATTTCTCGCACACTTTTTTTTACATCTAGTATGTTAAATCAACTTCACTTTTTTCCGGTGAAAACTGAGTCATTTTCAGTCGGAGAGTAAATTAAAAATTAAATATATTGAGAAAAAAACGTGAGACCTTCAGGTACCTACAGGTGAGGCCTATCTGTGGGTCTTAGATTTTTTCTTTGATATTTTTCATTTTTAATATATTTTCCAACTGAAAATGACTCAGTTTTGAGTCGAAACATCTCGGGTTTTTAGTGATGTATTTTAGTCTTGTTCCCCGTTTTTCCCGTGTTTTTTCTCCTGTTTTTTCTAGACAGGGTTGTCACATCATTTAGAAAATGAAATTCCTTGACATTTCCCTGATTTTCCTGACACATTTTGGTAAAATTCTCTGACAATTGAAGATGTGACGGATGGTTAAGAAGGCATAATTGGATATATTTATGCTAAAAAGACAATGTGCATAGGGATTGTGTGCAACATAGTTCCTTTTAGCATAAATACGTTCAATTGAAATTGGTTTTCAACCAAAAGTTGTTCGAAACCTCAAACCCATTCTAGAAAGCAAATGAAGGCGCTTTAACTTTTCATTGACATTTCCGACAATTTCGTCGTTTTCGTAATTTTCCCTGACATTTCCCGGTTTCTCCTGACTTTTTAAAATTCCCTGATATTTCTCGGTTTTCCTTGACTGTGGCAACTCTGTCTAGGATTGTCATCTTTGAGAAGAAATGATAGAAAAATGTCTTTGAGAAAAATGTCTTCTAGTTTCGTCTGTCGATGTTCTTCATTCCTGAACTGTTCCTGCATTTGGAGTAAAGGTTGATTCTGTTCCTGGTCGGCTAAACCAATTAAATTTTACAGTTAATCGATTAGGTATTTATTTTGGGCAATGTTCAGAAATCTGTGGGGTTAATCATAGATTTATACCCATTATGGTAGAAGTAGTTTTAAATCAGGGATTTTCTGTTTGGTTAGAAAATTCAAGGTCATTAAAAGCTTGCTTGTTTTGCGTGGGTGGACTTACCGAAAACGAGCATTTTCTTGACCATGAAGTCCTCGTCGTCGAAGGTGGAGACCTGGCACTTGTACTCGCCGGAGAGCTCGGTGGTGGGGTTGAGGATGTAGAGGGCGCGATGCTTGGTGGCGCGGTGCTCGGAGGAGGCGTAGTCGAGCCGGAGGCGGCCCTTGAGGATCCCGAGGTCCTGCGGCTTCTTGCCCGGGATCCACTGGTAGACCGGGGCCGCGCTGTTGTTGAAGAACCACTTAACCACGAGGCCGGCCTCCTTGTTCAGCTCGTCCGGACGAAGCGAGTACTCGCAGTCCAGCAGCGCCCCCGGCCGCGTCCCGTTCTCCACGAACGCCGGCACGCGCAGGTCCGTTATCTGAACACCAACTGAAACAAATCAAAATACATCTCGTAAATTTATTTGCAAAGCAAATTTGAAAAATTAGATGTTAGGTTGCCTAAGGAGGTTCTGAGTTGGGGGTCCCTCCTGGCAGAAAACGTGGAGGGCGCCCTGCCAAATCGTGGATTGAGGGTATAAGGCAGGAAATGAGGAGATGCGATCTGCCGGAGGAGCTCTGGCAGGATCGCTAGCAGTGGCGGTTGGGTGTCGCCGAGCGCTCAGAAGCGCTATGAGAGCGACTTGTTACACTCAAAAAAATAGTTCTGTTCACAGGGCTCCTGCACTTCTTTTGTAACAGTCACAGAATCTTCCGTTATGCGGACAGAGTGCTCTGTTCCCACGACCGAGGTTCTGTTCTTACAACAGAAAAATTCTGTAAGTGTAACAAAAAAACTGAAGGAGCCCTGTGAACAGAAAGTTCTGTCGTCGGCACCATCTTTTTTTCTGTGTAGTAGTAGTAAATGTGAAAATTCAGAAATTTTACTCAGGGTCGTAGAAAGTTTCGAAAAATTGAATGTTGCCTTAGCATATATAATGTTTTATAATGGGCGACAATAATCAAAAGCTGATTTTACATTATGAAAAGACTACGTCCACGGTTGAATGAACAAAATCAAAAGTAAAGTTAGCATTTTTTAAAATGTAAAATCAAAATTTGAAAACTGCCGCACATTCTTTTGACATTATAATTGCTAAAGCAACATTCAATTTTTTCCGTGAATACCCTTGCCGCGATCTGGAGTTTTTGCCTTCGAGGCCTTGTCCACACGAGCGCGGTTCGAGGGACTTCGGGCGAAATCGACCGAGAAACTTCTGATAACTCACCCAATAACTTGTTGATGGAACCCACAGTTCGAGAAACTAATTCGTCCAAACTGCGCTCGTGTGGACAAGGCAAGGCTTTACGGATATATTTCTGATTTTCCTCCCAGAGAAATCGAAGTTTCCCTCACGATTGAACGTAACTACATTTCAATTTTGCCAAATTTTTCCCTCGCAAGTGGGTCCGTTGCGCAAGTTACAGAGTCGTGTATTGGTACCTGATTCTTGTAGATTAGCTAAAAATAATAAGATCCTTCTTAACAGCAACTCTCTACGTTCAATGTTGACCGAGATATCGCCCTTTGAAAACTCGGGTTTTTGACGTCATCCATCGCGGTAGTGTCACCCTTGGTTTCTTCCACGTTGCTTTCATCAGTCGATGTGATGGCACTTGCTGTTCAACGTGAAACCCGGATGGAAGCAAGGTGGAAGAGACCAAGGGTGTTACTACTGTTACTACCGCGGTGGATGCCGTCAAAAACCCGAGTTTTCAAAGGGCGATATCTCGGCTAATATTGAACGTAGACAGTTGCTGCATGAGACAGAACTTATTTTTTGTAGCCAATCTACAAGAATCAAGCATCAAAACACAATTTTGTGACCAGCGCAACTGACCTATTGCATTTTTACCGGGGCAATCTTGGACATTTCAAATTGAAAATGCCACTGACTTTCCTTCAGGTATTATGTAAGAATCTGAACAATATTGGACAAAAATTGAGCATTTATATCCTTGTAAAACATCGTTAATTATTTATCGTTAAATTATTATTAGTCATTTATTTTTCGTCCTCGCAATATTGGCGTTAACACCGATTATATATTTAACGCAGTAATGGTAAAACACGATTTTAAGGGCTAGAAACTCAACTGAACTATAAAAAAGCGGAGACACGCGTTTTGATCATGAGGTACTTGACCCCAGAAGGTGGTTCAGTGAAGGGGCTCAGAGCAAGGGACAAACAATATTTAATAAGTTTTTCAAGCCATTTAACCTCGTCGACGGGAAATATCAATAAATATGGCGGCTGATATCGCGAGGTGACCTAACATAGGAATGAGGGCACACTGGACTTTTCCTCCACGGCGCCGTGCGTTATGCCCTGCATACAGGGTGTCTCAATGTTAAACCGTCAGAAGTGAGATTTCGTTCCAAAATAAAGTTGTTTCCCGTGTGTATTTTCAGTCAGAGCTACGGTTACCTCCCCAATGTTTGGCTGTTTTTGACATCAAAATGTTCGTTAAACGCTTATTTTTTATCGAGAATCAATAACTCTATGCTTATTTTTTAGGACTAGGGTATACGTCCTTTTAACTGGGGAGGGTTACGTATGGATACTTAAATCAAGTCCTTGATGTGAGATGATCATGTATTAAATGGTTGAAGATCTGCTCACAGCTACAATATAGCATTTAATTCGTACAATTGGACTCGATATTGCAAGGAATATGCAATGAGGAATAAGGAACTATGATTTCTGGCTCATCAATGTACAGTATTAAAATTTACACAATTATTTGCCTTTAAAATTAACAATATTTTGGTGGAAAGCAAAAACTAGGTATTTGCTTTTCTGAGAGATTTTGTAGATAACTATGAAGAAGCAACGTGTTTACGACACTGTAATCGCGCTGGTTCCTCTTTGCGAAATGCGATCCACTTCGATGACACGTTTGAGTCGAAACCTGAAACAAACCCTCCATTTCCGTGCGGGTTTTTTTTTCTCTCCCTTTTTTATTTAATTGTTCGGAACGTCAACTAACATAAACTGTAAAGGGCTTTTATTTCTCGATCAAAATTTAACTTTACGCAGGCCGGTTGGTAGAGCACAAAAAACCGGGGGCTCTAAATATTTACATTCGGCTCTCTCCCCACCTTAGTTGCCAGATTGTGCTGAAAAATCAGCACTTTTCCCTATTTGAATCAATGTAAAGTATCCAAATTTTATCGCACAATCTGACGACTATGCTCCCCACCCCATCTCCCTCCTCGGACCCTTCTCTGTGAAAAACCTCTTATCATTGCGTGCTAGCCGTATACAGATACGCGATTCTTGCTAAAAGCGCATCGGTGCTCACCGAAACTCCGCCCTCCGCAGGTTGGCCGGACACGAAACCGCCGTCGGCGAATAAATTCGCTCTCCGATATCCCCGAGATCAGTCCACCTCCTTACATTCCCCCGATTGGAGGAAAAACACCGTATGATCTTTCGGTCCTTGCCAAATTTCCTTTAATAAAATGTGCGTTTTTCGGAAAACTAATACATGTTTTCGTCTTAATCTTAATTTGGTTCTCAATTTTATCTAACTTTTATGGTATGAAATTTGTGGGGGGAAATAGATACTCATAATTATTGTCAATATCATCCCTAGTCTTCCTTATTTGTACTTCAATTTTCAATTCGGAGCTACAATTTTTGCACGAAAAAAATGGATTGCTGATTTAACAAATAAAATGTTTTTAAAAAAATGGTCTACAGGTTTCAAATACATAAAAACACTTGTCTACTTTAGGGAAACAGATGATACATATGTTGAATCTATATAATGAGTTAGAAATTTTAGTTCCTAATTGAAAGCAAAAAGTGGTCCATTTCGTCCTCCGAGTTGGAGGGTAAAGTCGAACAAGAAGAGGGAAAAGAAAAATAGAAAAATCGGAAGGAGAAGAAAAGAAAATTTTTTTCTCATTTTTTCATCTTTTCCTCCCTCTATTCCTTCCTCTATTTCTGCCTCTCCTTATTTAGGAGCTATAATTTTTGGTTCACATTCGAAAAAACATATGTAGCATTGGTTTCATCATGCAGATATGCGCTTTAATGGACGATCTAGCAATAGTAGTTCCATATTGCGAAATGATCCATTTATTCTCTTCTTATTTTGTCTCTTCCTCAACTTCCCTACGTTTGCCTCTATCTCTCTATTTTATCTTGCATCTTCTGCCTCTTAATCGTAATCCGTCTTCCTCTCTTGAATCTTCTCCTCCATCTGCTTCTTTCCTCTTCCTCTTCTCGTCCCCTTTCTACAAATTTTTTATATGTCCTCATCAGACATATCTGTTGAGAATCCTAAGATCCGAGTCAGTCAACCTAGTGTAAAAATATCCGCCAAACACGGAAAAAAATTAAATGTTGATTTAGCATGTATATTGTTTAAAACATGTCCGACAAGTTTCAAATACTGATTTTACATTCGGAGAAATGCTAACTTAACGACGCCCACTGTAAAACGATGAAATTCAAATGTTGGGTTAGCATTTTTGTACTGTAAAATCAGCATGTGAAACTTGACGGGCTTTTTTTTTAACAGTTTAAATACTAAAACAGCATTTATTTTTTCCGTGAAAAAGGAAATTCGACGACCATGGAATGCCGATGCGGCGTTTTTCCGCGACACGGGAGCTTACATTGTGCGGGAGGATCTTGGAGCCGGCACGGGACATAAAGTTGCTCCTCTGACAAAAGCGAGAATCTCGATTCCCACGTGAGCCTTGCTCTCCGTATAACTCGGCGCTTTCTGGGGCTCATGTGGAAATAAGGATGCGTTCCTGCGTCGGAGGAGCGACGATAATGCCTCGGCGCTGATCCGTGTAGGGTCCGTCCAAGCCACTTAACATGGCGGAAAGAACGCATGATTGAAATTTCGGGCCTCGGGGCATTTGGCCGGGCCGCACGGAGCTAACCTAAGTGTGTAATCAATTTTTCAATTTGAGCCGAGCTATGGCGTACGGCTGCGGTGAATTGCTGCCCATAGCACGCTCTCCCCCCCCCCCCCCCCGACGGAGGAGGGAATAAATAGGTGCGCCGTGGAGGGGTGCGCTAGGGATAAGGGAGGCAGGGCCAACTCCCCTTTTGGCTCCACCAGCACACACTGGTATACGCCCTTAAAATCTGGCCAAGAGTCAAAATTCAAAAAAAAAAAGTTTTTTTAAAAGAAAAAACAACTCATGTCCTACATTCTTCTTCAGGGTATGAGGTTTTCAAAGCAGCTGGATTTGGATTGGTTTCGGTAGGTTATTTCTGCATCGTCATTATTTTAATTCAAACGATATGTATTCATATTTTTTACTTAATTTGATTTTACAAATATCGCTCCACAGACGAAAAAGTGTAAGTGTATTTCAAGGTTGCAAAATTTTCACTCGCAGATTGTATTTTTATTAGGAAATTAAGGGGTACTAGTAACTAAAATGTAACTGATTTTCCTTCTGATTATATCCACAAATCGGCATCACTTTGATCAAAATTGCGAAGTTACATTCCTGTAAGTAAAGCGATTGCTGGAGTCATTTTCGCAACCTTGGAATGGAGTTAGTATCCTTCCTCTAAGAAGCGAGGACGTGAGGAAAGCTCAATGACTTTGGCCGACATTTTTTTTTACAAAAAACCCCCAAATCCATGGGCAAATTTCTTCATCAAGTAACCTGGAATCTGGATCAACCTACTCAAAAAAAGGTGTCACAGTTCGAATAAAGCAGTCTCAACGTTCGAAGACAAAATTATGCGGAAATCTGCGGAAAATAACGGATTCGTCCGCAAGGAACAACATTTTTCAGAAATACAGTTAGACGGTTCAAAAAGCTTGAATAAAGGCATTTTGGAACCAATTTTAAGAAAAATAGACTGACTGCATCAAATAACGTATCAATAGCCTATAGTAGTTGCATACGTCACTCGAATAAAAAAGTTTCTTTGAATTCAGGAGTTATTTCCGCGAGATAGATTTGTCCAGGTCTTCAATGCAAACGCCAGACTGTGCGGCAGAACCATTCGTTGGTGAGGGCACGCTAAATTACAAATACTTTCACAATCAAGTTATGTGCAACAAACATGGTGGGGCATGCCCCCGGTCCCCTGCTCCCGCGAAGCGATTGAAGTTGCCGATCTCATGACAAAAACAGAGCCGGGTATTTAAATATTCAAGCGAGAGATCAAAGATGATTGTTTTCAAAGGGGTTTCGTTGCATTCGAACGAGGCTCCACTATTTACACGCTAGATTGATGACAAAAGCTCCCGCAAATTGCCCCACAAACCGTGCTTCCGTCTTGCGAACAAGTGCATTAACGAATTGTGACGCGAATTTTGATAATTTTAAATTCAGCCACCGGAAACCGATCGCCCACGACAAAGGCCTCGTTAATCGTTAATCGGACCGTGCTCTTTCGTTCGGAATTACGGTGAATTGGTCTGTGAACGCTTAAAAAACGGTTTACTGTTCATGCTTGGAGAGGTACGTCGAATAAAATCACTAGATTTTGGGTAAGCGCCAGCCAGAGACAAACTGAGACCCTCCTCTAACCTCTGAAAGGCACACTGAGAAGGAGCTATGGCTTACAAACCAATTAGTGGTTCATATGGAACACCACTACACGGAGAAAAAAACTTCGTGTGCGGGGCCCGAAGTTGAGGTCATATGGATCTCTGAAGTTTTCGGATCTCGCGTCCGAAAACTTGAGGTCCAGTTGCCAAAGTTCGGGTCAAACATCTGAAGTACTTTGTTGGGTTCGGGCAACAAATTTGAAATGCGCCGGCACAATCCGAAGTACTTCAGAAATTTGACACAAACTTCGGCTGCTGGACCTCAAGTTTTCGGACACGAGATCCGAAAACCTCACAGATCAATATGACCTCAACTTCGGGTCCCATGCACGAAGTTTTTTCTCCGTGTAATTTTAGTAAAAGCAACATATAATAACAGCACAAATACCTTAATGATGTTGCATATACTTTCTTGGTATGGTAAGAGGACTCTTACTTCGCTGGCGAGTTCGCAAAGTTCACCCTTATTGACATTTTCACCAGCTATTGCTTATGTCTCCCACATTGTTACCTCTTATCGCTGTAGCTTCGTTCGCTCGAAAAATACTAGCAGTAGGCATGCTAACAGCCGAGGAAGGTTAATCCATTGGGACGCATTCTGCAAACGAACTATGTATTATGACGTGAGCCTGTATGTATATTCTTGGAGTCTCAGGGCTCTTGTCTCAACGCACATTACTTTCGCTGGCCGAGGTTCGCAAAAGTTTCAACCTTTGTTTGAACATTTTTTCACCAGCGTATTGCTTATGTCTCCCACCATTGTTTACCCTCTTATTCGCTGTAGCTTCCGTTCGCTCGAAAATTATACCTAGGCAAGTACGGCATGCTAAACAGCCGAGGAGGTTAATCCATTGGGACGCATTTCTGCCAAACGGAACTATGTGTATTATGACGTGAGCCCTGTTATGTATATATTCTTATGAGTCTCAGGCTCTTGTCTTAACGCACATAGTTCCGTTCGGCAGAAATACGTCCGTTTCATCGACCTCATCCTGTTTGCAAGCTGTCTCCGCTGCGCTAATTCTGACGTCCATCAACCAAGTTCTGAAAATTTAATCAAAAGTAGTTGGGCGCGGAAGTTACTTCCGTCTGCGAGTCGGCCGACTCAGAAGTTAAGGGAAATAGCTGCACGAGGGTCCCGCGATGCAAAAAACCCTTATCTCCGCCGACAATCGTGAGGAGATACGCGGTTCCTGCAATGTAAACCGGGGGTGATCACAGCAGGAACCGGGAGGGCCACCCTTAATCCAATCACCGTGTTGTCGGAGGCCTGTTTTAGCCACGACAAAAATAGCGGAATAATCCGAGGGACCGTGGATACGAGGGATGAAAGGGGATCGGGAAGGGATGAAAGGGGCGGGATAAAAACCCGTACGCGTGTCTTGAGCACTGCTCATTAAAAGGTGAGCTCCGGACCCGCGGGGAGGGACGAGGGATGCACCACTAATTATCCATTATTGTCGCGTTTGAGCCACGACCCTTCGAATCTCTCCGGTTGAGCTAGTGTATTTCCAGTTTATCTGTTGGCAAGCTAGACGTGCTTTTGGGTCAAAGGATGGTGCGTTGGTTTACTTCTCTCATCAATGAATGAACTCAACTTCTTGTTATTTTTAGGAATGAATCAATCTGTTTTTAAAAATCGACGGTGTAAGTCGGAAATCACATAACTCCGTTTGCGACGTCGCAGACTTCCTGTCATACTTCATTTTTGAAACGGAAAACTACTCAACAGCAATTCTTTAAAACTGCCTTGATTTTTCTTCTCTGTACGAGGACAATTCTGTAAAAATTTCGAGGAATGATGTCAATTTGTTCTCCTTTAAAAATAACAGAGGCGGAGATTTTCAGACACCGCAAACGAGTTATGTGATTGCCGACTTACACCGTCCATATGCGTAATTCACTGTTTAAAATTTTTGTGATTTTGAGACTTTTAAATTTCTGAAAACTTTTAATTTTGAAACATCAAAAGATATTGATGTAGATATACATTTTACTTAAGTTTGTATCTTAGTAACTTCATTAACCCGGAAGGGTAATAATAAAGGATAATTTCTACTCTACTCTACTCTGCTCTACTCTCTTCGAATCTCTCGGGTTGAGCTAGTGTACTCCGAGTTTATCTGTTGGCAAGATGAACGTGCTCTTGGGTCTATCACGGTATGTCACTGCGTGCGCGGAGACGAGACATGGCGCCTTGATACAACTATTACTACTCTTAGGATGTCCGTGTTGCCTATTCAAACAATTGGAGGCGCACATTCGGCCTTAGGTCCGCGCTCAACGCAATTCCTGGCCATTATTGTTTGTAAAGCAGCCAGAATTAAAATTTCATTTGGAACTTGTCGAATTTTGAATTACCGATTATTTTTCGACAAAAATGGGTAATAGAAATAATCATTATTGTCAAAATGAGCCATGAAAATTATAAACTGATTAATTGACCACCAGACGAGGTCGAATTTAACATTACGATATTTGATAACCCATCAAATTTCATAAAGAAAACGATTTTTACGATGGAAGTGGCTGAAAGTAATTCCTACCAAGATACTGACGCTCTCCGATGCATGAAATTAAACTCCCTGCTTAAGAAAAAAGAATAATCTAGACTTTAGTTAAATCGCACACTGACCGTTATCGTGACTGTCTCTGCGGTATATGAGAATATGACTACTTTAATACCAGCGCTTCCGCTCGGTTATTGCACGTTTTTACGCTTAGAATAAAACAGGATGGGGAGGAAACCATTGTAGTACGCGATTTTACTCACGTATATTCAGATTTTTCTTGTGAGCAAAAATTCAAATTTTTCGTAACCAAACATTAAAAGCTCTATTTCTTATTTGGAAGTTGATTTCGGTCATTTTCGTTACTAAAATTGTGTTTTTTGTAAATTTTGAAAAAGTAACTTATACTGGAATGCTCAAATCCGTACCTTGTCTAGTGGTCCATTCATGCATATAAACATTCAGTTATAACAATGTTCATAGAGCTACATGCTAGACTGATACACGGTGAGAAAAATCCACGCAAAAGTTTGGTTAATGCGGGATGTAGAAAAAATAACCTAAGCCTAGTTGACTCGGGGTTCCCAAGGCTCTCCATTGCTTTCTGAGCTTAATTCATGGCAAACTGTACCAAAATCACAAAATTTGGCTTGGTTTGTGTTTCACCTCCTTTATTAACCAAAAGTAACACAAGAACACAACAGTGGCTGGGCGTGAATGATCGATTATCGATTTTTACCCATGTGATGCTATAGTGAGGAATCATTAAGGTGTTTGTTGCAAACACCATTGTCGATCCACTCCCATATAGGTTTCAATGGCAGATCAATCGATAAATCGCAAAGTACGCAACGCCACTGGAAGACAAGTATTTTTATCAGTATAGTTCGATGAGTCAGAAATAAAACGTCTTTATTCAGACTTAATCCGAGCTTTTGCTTCCTTTCCCTCGTTTTTTACCTTACGAGCAAGTCAAAGAGTTATTATGTCAGAACTAAACAATTTCTAGCATTGCCAGCATGATTAACAGGGCCCAGGATCGGATAGACGACGCACAGTGGATCTAGCCAATTAGAAAGGTCGGACATGATTTAAAAACTTTAAAAGCGTATATCTTCATTAGTATAAAATGTATGTATGTGTGTATGTACGTATGTATAAAGCCGCTTTTATAGCGCTCTTTGGCGCTCAAAAGTATAAAATGTCAATGTTCTAAAAGTAATCTCATTGGTTTTCTCGTATAATTTTATATAATAAGGACCCCCTAAATTGAAATTGTGACAAAATAAACGTAAAATTGTACATTTTTGTCAAAAATTCAATGTGCGACTTGTTCCGAAGACTCGTCCCACTGTGGGGCGGGAGCCAGTGCCTGGGCGTGAATGATAGATTATCGATACTTCCCCATTTGAAGCTATCGTAAAGAATCGATTATTAATGTGTTGGTTGCGAACACCCTGTTTATCGACCCTTATTTGTAGGTTTAAATGGTAGAACAATCGATGTATCGCAAAGCACGCCACGCCACTGGCGGGAGCGTGGCGATGATGAAGGAAATCCACGAGAGGGACATTGATGGAGCGGGGAGCGGGGAAGTTGTATAAAAGTTAGCGGGGATTACGGTGGGACCGAGACCAGGTGGGGGCCCGGGGCCCAGGGCCGAGGTATTCCGCCGTTTCAAAATATTTACGAACGGAGCCCCCGGCCCCTCCCCCTCCCTCCGCCGCCCCGAGCCGCGTCGCGTCTGATTCGCAAGCGTCCAATAAATTAATTACCGTGACAAGTGCAGTGAAAAAATTACGGGTGGCCAGGAGTGGGGTGGAAATACGCGGCGCGGATTTGCAAACCCTGTCCGCCGTGTTGCCGGGCTAAAATATTGCAGGAGCCGTTGTAGAGATCACTTATGTAAGATGGGCATTAGTCAGAATCAGCATAACTGCATTCCACGTTGCTCTGATTCGACAGTATTCCGAACTAAGAAACATACCTTTTTCTGGCTCATTTTCGAAAAAACGTACGTATCATTAATTTCTCTGGGCAGATCAGTGGTTTCATGGTTTCATGAATAGGTCGGAAATAGTGGTCTCTTGTTGCAAAAAGTGGTCCCTGAGTTTGAAGCAGTACATTGGAGATTTTCAATTCCCCGTGGTTTCCTTGTGCTTCCCCATATTTTTGGGGGCTTTTAAGAGGAAAAGAAAATACAAAAGTCATCGCTAAAATATTTCAGTTACTTCAAATTGAAATGTTTTACCGTCATCACTCTTTAATGCCGTTTCATCCCTCATTTCCTGCGTTCGGTGATTTTTTCCTACCAACGTGAATTTCGCGTGTTTTTCCCGATTTCTAGGAACCCTGCTGTTTTATCAATTCAACTTTAACGCCGCTCAGATTGCCTAACACGTTAAGTAAAGGGGAGAGCGATTTCTACGATCGGGTTCCTAACGCCGTCGTTTCTACTGAGATAACTCTCTGACCGTGTCGATTCAGTCTAATTGAATCCAATGTTCGAACTCCCTTAAATGGCCCACCAATTGTAACATAAACGCACCACGTTGCGTTTTGAAAAGGATGCGTCGGAAGTGGTTTTGACTGCAACTTGTCAATTTTATCCGGTCAAAATTAATTCATAATCGAGCAAAAATATTTCGAATGAGAAAAAGAGTCGTTCTTAATATTAAATTTTATGAAGACACACAATTTCAAACCTAATGCCCTCGAATCGAACTTGATGCGACTTGCTGAGCTTCTTTAAAACTCGGTCCAAACGATAGATACAACTATTTCAACTCCTACGCCGCTAAGATTGCCTACCCTCCAAACGTAAGGGGCAAGTGTATTCCACAACCGCACTGGGAAAAAAAAACACATTGGATCTAGGATCCAGACTCTTGAAAACATTGACAAGAAAAAATACTCTTGATTCAATCAGATTTAAGCTTAAATCAAAAGTAAATCCGCTCAAATTAAGAGGCTTGGTTCTTGATTTAAGCAAAAATCCGATTGAATCAAGAGTATTTTTCCTTGTCGATGTTTTTAAGAGTCTGGACTCTAGATCCAATGTATTTTTTTTCTCCAGTGCGGGTCTTCATATTAAATTTTATGAAGGAACAGAATTTCAAACCTAATTTCCTCGGTTCAAACGATAGATACAACTATTTCAACTCCTACGCCGCTAAGATTGCCTACCCTCCAAACGTAAGGGGCAAGTGTATTCCACAACCGCACTGGGAAAAAAAAACACATTGGATCTAGGATCCAGACTCTTGAAAACATTGACAAGAAAAAATACTCTTGATTCAATCAGATTTAAGCTTAAATCAAAAGTAAATCCGCTCAAATTAAGAAGCTTAGTTCTTGATTTAAGCAAAAATCCGATTGAATCAAGAGTATTTTTCTTGTCGATGTTTTTAAGAGTCTGGACTCTAGATCCAATGTATTTTTTTTCTCCAGTGCGGGTCTTCATATTAAATTTTATGAAGGAACAGAATTTCAAACCTAATTTCCTCGGTTCAAACGATAGATACAACTATTTCAACTCCTACGCCGCTAAGATTGCCTAACCCTCGATCTGAAGGGGCGAGTGTATTCCGGAAGCGGGTCGGCAACGACGCCGCCTTTCTTAATGAAACCACTCGTTGACGTGGCGCGGAGTCAATACGCAAGCTGAAAATACGAGCCCCGATAATAGTTGAGACGTGTTCAGCCCCCCGCCACCCCACAACACCCCCACCCGCCACCCCACAACACCCCCACCCGCCACCTCCGCCGGCTCCCGAAACAAAGTCAAATTGATTCATAATTTCACGACCGGGTGAAGCGAGCAGCGTTCACGTCGTCGCTCTTGGCTCTTGGCGGCCATCGCCCTCGTAATTTTTCATCTTCAAATGAGCTCGCCGCCTCACGCTTTTACCCTTTCCCGTCTCTTAGCTCGGATTTCACACGCCGCAACGCGCTCCCAGGGGTAGGGGTTGCGTTTTTGCGCTTTTAGTCACGACCGGGTGACAATAATTTTCCTTGAATCACGGAAAAAATTGAATGTTGATTTAGCATTTATACTGGTAAAAAAACGTGCGACAAGTATAAGTGCTGATTTTACACTTAAAAAAATGCTAACGACATTAAATTTGTTCATTTAATGGTGGACGTGGTTAATGTAACATTCTTCATTGTAAAATCAGCATTTATACTTGTCGAGTATTGTGCTACCAACATACATTTTTTTCCGTGTTCTCAAAATTCCCTTGCTTCATTCTGAATTTTGGGTGACTTTTTGACAAGAAATTTCTTGTTTTTTTTTCCTCCTGCTTTTTAAAGAACGATAAGCGTGAAAGTCATTTTCACAAGAGAAGTATTCAGGGCAAAATGTCGGCTCTGCGAGTAGAGAATAGGGACGGTGTCTTAAACGCTTAACTATTCGACGGCAATGAAAGAAACTTCCACGTTTAAGGGAAATTTTTGAAACATCCTCCTGATTTGTCGAGGTTTTCGAACACTAAAATGATGCTGAGACTACTGTATGCAAAACAGAGAATTACAAAGCAGCTTTGAAAACAGACAAATTTATTTAATTCTCATTCGTGCCATGCCTCGGAGTTCATTTTGAGACAATTCCATGGTATAAATATCACGTTATTACTTCAACTACACCAAAATAATTTTTTACCACATGAGTTTCGGTAAAAAACTACTTAAGAGTTTTGGAAACCTAAATGTTGATTTTATTAGTTTGATCTAATTCTGAAAAAAGAACAATTTGAAAAGTAGACGAAACTGAGTTGGACAACATTTGATTCTTCCTTGATGTCACAGCCCCTCTTCGACTAATAGAAAGCAAACGGATTGTCAATATATAGAGAGAGAAAAGCTCAAATTTGACCCATGTTATTGGGTACTTTTATTTCAGCCCGAAAATTGACCAAAATCGATCGACGCTCATTCCGAGCAGAAATATTGCTCCACAAGGCAACAAAACAAAAAGCAGCGAAAAGACCGCGGGGTTGGTGAACCTGGAAACGCGAACGGGATAAATTAAACGGGCGGCGAGTCACATTTATCATAGAACAAAAGGACTTGAGGACACTGGCGGGCGGTTATTGGGCGAAAAGCGAGTGGTCACTCGCTCCGAAATTAAATTGGCGGCTCATAAAATCTTAAGAATTGGACGTAAGAAGGCTCAATTATCCGCCGAGTCACGGCCCGTCGAGGGCTCGTCGCCAATGGAGAGGGGAAAACATAAGGACCCCACACCAGCCCCCCCCCCCTCCCCCCTGGGGGGTGAGATAGTCGACAGCTCGAGACAATGGAGCCTAGCAAGTGTCGTATTCGCATTGTCAAACCGTGCAAAGAATGAAGTACATCAGGATACTAGTCAAATCTGAAAGGAGAGTTTTGCAAAGAGACCTTCGTGATATTCTGCCGTGATAAGTAAGTGAGAGTAAGTAAGCGAAGGGTAAGTGCAAAAATTATGTTTTGGGAAAACTAGCTCACTAGTGTTTGAGTGGAAAATTTTATTGAAAGAGGCCTCCGTTCTTCGTCAAATTGCCGCCAATCATCCAAAAGACTCGTTTAGATGATTAAAAATCGACGAATTTTATTTTATTTATTTATGTAAAAAAGGTATGTTGGAGTTTCTTAGCCATCGTGCGTTAAATTCAGTATAAAGCTGATATCCACTACAGAGGAAAGAAGCTCACATATGGGCACAATTTTCCCTCGAAGAGATCCGCTGTTTGGTGCAACACTAGTAACAACCATTCAGGAAGGCAACTGCAGACGCGTTTTGGCCTTGTTGGGCCAATCCTCATTGCAGCGCAGCCTCCTGAATTTTTTGCCATGTGAAGAAGGTACTATTCATTTTCATGTCAGACTACTGTGTTAGGAAAGACAGCCGTAAGTGTCATCTTCTGCATGCTTTCGTGGTTTCGTTTTGGACACACAACAAATAAAGTTTCAAGTTAGGAACTGGCAAAAAAGGGCTTCGTTTTACTTAAAAGTAGAGTCTTCCTTGAAAAATTCTCCTCACGGCTGTTTTACTTGATTTTGGCAGTGACACTGTGGGGTAAAGTTCGCTAGATCCAGACATCTGGTAACATTTACCATAATATTGACGAATATGATCAGAGTTAGAGTCGTTGCAACTAGTGGCGCATGGCGTCTTTCGCGACATATCCATTGATTTGCCCTTCAACATTTGGAAAAGGATCGATAAACAGGGTGTTCGCAACGAGCACCTCATTAATCAATTCTTTACGATAGCTTCCAAAGGGAAATATCGATAATTGATCATTCAAGCTTCGCCACTGAAGCTATTCTGCCGCGCTAAGGTAAAACGCCGTAAAAGCATTCAGGCGTTGCCATATTTCCTTCAATAAAAAAAGAATTTACCGGGAAAATTCTGAATATTTTTCCTTCAATTTTTCAGCGAATTTTGTTTGCAATTAAATCTAAAATACCTGCAAAGTTTAAAGGAAAAATATGATAAACTCGCTTCAAAAATACGAGTTTTATTCGGAGAAATTTGGCAACTCTCGAAGGTTCATACGGCGTTCTTCCTTAACACGGCAGTATTATCCTCTTTGATAACACGACGGCGACGGGAGCAATAATGCTCAATCCAAGGGGCGGCAACAATGCAAGAGCGGGGAATTGGACGTCCCCCGACGCGAATCACTAATTGCGGCGGCGGGCGGACATACGCCTCGCGATGAGCATCGGTGAAAAACATTCCACCTCGCGGAGACAACAAAAGCGGAATCGAAATCGAAAGCGCCGACGGTGGCGAGTCGCGACGCACCCCTAATAACTTGATCATCGATTCCCGATGAGTGTCCAAAAGTGGCTTGTCAAACACATAGCACATCGCGCGCCCAGGAGTGTGTTTGAGTGCTCCGCGGTCACTCGCGCCCCGCGGTGCGGCGGGGGTGGGGGGGGGGGTTTGGGGTCCAGCCAAACATGCAATTATAGTGCTACATTCATTCCCCACCCCGTCCGTTCACATTTGTCGTAGTTTTTAGTCGAGTGTGATGGTCTCTCGTGTTTTTCGGCGAGATACACTGTTCGGCGGCGCACAGTGGATCGAGTCAATGGAGAATTGGCGCACAAAAATTTTATTGCTTCATCTGAGAGCGCCTAGTGAGCTGAGTTCGCAGTTTTTTTCAAAAAAAATTTCTGACATGGGAAATTGTGGAGAAATTTGATTGAAAGTGAAATAATTTGCCGCTTTGTGACGTCATCTGGCGGCATTCTCCATTTAAACACATGTATTTTAGCAGAATCGGTTATTTTGTCATATCTCCTCTAATAATTGCTCAATTTATGAGTCAAAGGTATCTTCGTCTTCATTTCACTCATTGGATTCCACTTAAACACGAAATTAATCAAATTTCAGACCCTTGCAAATTCTCCATTTGAGACGTCGGACATAGAATTTTTGACTAAAACTGAAAGTTTAGATGTTTATTTCGTCGCATTTTAAATTTCAAGGGGTGCCTCTGAAAGCAAATTTCACGAAGAAACACAGTGGAGCCACTTTTAGAACCTCAAAGTTTTGTGAAAACGGAGTTATAAGCGTTTGAAGTTTCCAATTTTTGTCATAATCTCCAACTAACTCGATCCACCGTGCGGCGATCATTGCGAGGTGGTAACGCTGTTTTTCTTCCGTTTGGATCATTATAGATAATCGAATCTGCAACTGCGTTACCGACAAATTTTACCTTTTGATGTAAAAAAGGGGCTTTTTCATTTCATGGTGGGCTAGACAGCCGCGCGTGCAGTCTTCTGCACGCTTGCTTGGTTGTGTTTCCAACAAACGACACACCAATCGCTCGCGTTAACGAGAAAGGAACCGAGCCGGATCAGCTATTACCGAATGTAAAGAGGCATTTTAAATTGTTATAAGAAAACGTTTGTGCAGATTTTTGTCAAAATTTCAGTGAATTTTCTGCTCACTTCAAAGCGAATTTCTCAAAGTTTATAAGGGAATCAGCACAGACGTTCACTTGTAAAAAATGAAATTGCAGTTTAATTTTGCAATAGCTGATGTGGTCCACATGTGGATTGGTTCTTTTCTGTTAAACGCGGTTCGATTATAAAACAAGACGTCAGGAGAAAGAATACTGCATGAGGTTCTCAGATAAAAACTCAAAAGTCGAACATTTCATCCAACTACGGACGATCGATGTGCTCCTTGAATACATTCTCTCCATGGACTACGATCCCTGACGAGCACAAGAGAAGAAAATCAAAATAATTAATAATACAATCGCACTTTGTAAAATTTTGAAGAGCGGACATTGTACATCCAGCTCTAATCATTTTATGCTCAGAGTGTAATCAACGTCAACAGCATAAAAGAAATACCGGGTGAGCTACAGATTTTTTTTTTTCTATTATGATTTTTACCTTAAATACTTATAAATCCTCCATGCCACAGGAAAAAGTAATGTTAAAAAAAGCTTCATACCTAAATTTACTTAAAATTATGTAAGGTCGGTCCGGCATTCAAGAACTTCTTCAAACCACGATTTCTGAAACTACCTTCGGTCTTGTGAATTTCAATTTTTCCTCTCTCATTTCTTCGAGCATATTTTCAACTCTCAAAGTTCACAGGCCTCGATTTCTTTGACGTTTTTCCTTAATTCCTCAAAAATCCCTGTCACTTTTTTTTCTCTACCACGACTTCCCGTGTCCCTTTGAGTACCTGGCTCCACGTCGTCATCAAACAACCCCGCGCGGTAAACGAAGAGCATTCCACAGGACGAAAACCACCTCTCGACAAGACAAACTCGCGTCGGCTCTGAAAGTCGAGCTTTCTTCCGGGCGCAAAGGTGCTCGGACCGCATTCCGGAGCCAAGAATCCCGCAAAGGGGCACTCGCGCGGGGGGAGGGGGGTGGGCGGGGGTGCGGCCGAGGGTCGTATCCGCTCTAATGAGCATTAACGACTTGCCACCCATTTGAGCGGCCGTAACACACGCGGACGAGGGCTAGGTTTTATTAGGGGCGTTAAGTCCACGGACACTCAACTTATGGTTCATTAAGGCCGCCATTAATTAATTCGGCCAGCGCCCGACAAAACGCTCCTTTACTGCCCTCTTCCTTGAGACGTGCGCCGGGAACCCGGTATTTCATGAGCCCCAGGGGGTAAGCATTCTTATGGAGCTCGAGGCTCATGAAGTAATGCACTTGTTGGGTTTTGATTTCGGCCGAATCACGTGTTGAATCGAAAACGCGCGTCGTAGGCCGATCGATTTATTGAGCGATGTATCTCGGCTGAATGGAGCACGAGGGTCACCTATTAGGGGTCGTGTAATGCACTTTGATGGGGTGATGATCCCATTAACTGAGTTAGGGTACACGCGGTTTCTTTTTCATTGGTCCTATCGGTTCTGCGAATGGAGAAATCGTCACTCTTCTATCGAAAGGGCGAATTTCAATTTCACTTGAGCCTTATTGTCCATACGGTTCTGTGTTTTCTAGGCTTCACTTGGAAATTCAGTTACGCCCTTTCGTTGGAGGAGTGACGAAATCATAGCAAACTGAATGGTGTCTAGAACTCTTATCGATGCCTTTAGAGGTCAACATTCAGCATTATAACATGAGCGGCATTGGTTGACAATATTAAAGAGCATTGGACGTATTTATGCTAAAAGGAACTATGTGCATAGGGTTTGCGTGCAAAGTAAAAGTTCCTTTTAGAGTAAATACATCCCATTGTGACATGAATACAGCGCTTTGCGTGGTGTAAATCATAACATTAAAAACTTTGCGCTTTCTGAAAGAATTTCGTCTATTTTAAAGGAACACAACTCCAACACACTTTCTCGTGTTGCGTCTTTTTATTCGAGAGCCGTTGGCATGTAAAATCGGAACACCGACCTCGCTGACGAAAAATGTAAATCTGAAAAAGATTGAGTTGGTCGCCGCAGGAGGAACCCGAGTTCTCCTCAAATTACCAACCGGCGATGATTTCCCACCCGCCGGGGGAGGGGGTTGGTTAGGGGGGTAAACAAAACAAAACAGAAGCTCAGCAGACAGAGTTTCCTTTAAAAAACGAACTGGGCGGGGGAGTGCAGAGGGGAGGATGGGGGAGGGGGGAGGGGGTGCTGAATGATGGCTGAGCCGAGGGAATTCTCGAGGGGGCGCCCTGCAAATCTCATCATTACGGAAAGCAGCACATATCTTTTTCCAATCCTCTCTCAGGCGATCTTGAGACGGGGTTTCAAAAATTCGCCTCCTTCACTTTGTGCTCTGCATGAAAGATAGAGATTTATGCACCGAGAGGCAACACAGCTTCGGTGATCTTGAAGCTACGTTGCCGTTTAGTTTGCGAATCACTTCTTTCATAAAAGAACCTAACTCCACTTTCAGAGAAGTCCTGAAAACCGTGAAGTTATCAGGCCAGGCTTGCCAATGATAGAAAAGAACAGAAAATACATAAATGAAATTTTGAGAAGATAAACCTGGTACCCTGCGTAGTGTTACTGCGTGGGAACTCAAGAGTTTCCGTAGGTAGTCGACGTTTTTAGTCAAAGGAGCCAAAATTGGTATCGGGTGACCAAAGTTTCTCCTAGCCATCTTTGAGGTTTATACTTCGATCGTCTTAAACTGAAGTTAGCTTCGAAGAGCCGAACATTTTCGGTTACCTGGACCTAAAATTTTACAGTTCCGTATGAATCGAAGGTCGGTTTGTGTAACCGAGGTTTTCTCCCGTATGTGCAGCGTATTGACGAAATAATTTGCACGGGGAAAAAATGATAATGCTGATTTAACAATTTTGTAGTTAAAAAGTTTCCGACATGTTTCCGGTCATCGCGCCTTCAATTTTTTGGATGCTACACGGACATCTATCAAGCACTAATAGTTGTATCTCTGCGCCGTCAACGCGCGTTGAGCCGTTGGGGTGTCCCTTAGTTTTGAAATTTAATAGTTTAAGGATATTTATTTTTTATTTAAAAAACATCGCAAGTGGAGCAGTACAACGCCATGATCCGAAGATACTTAATTGTCAACTATAGGCACAGGGAAAAGATGAAATTGCTGATTACCAGTTCTGTGCTTAAAAAAATGTTCGATTTGCTTCAATCTAGATTTTACAATAAAATAATGATAATTTGACCACCCCCGTGGTTACATGTAAAATGTACATTTGAAATATGTCGGACATATTTTTCAAGAATTTAATTGTTAAATCAGCAATGTATTTTTCCGTGTACAAAAAAGACGAATTCTTCGTACAAAGCAGCAACAAGGCGCGAGAGGAAACCGCCGGTGCACTTTTTGCATTGTACAAGACGCGTACAAAGTGAGCTCCGGCTGCTTTTGAGTTCACAGATTCCCTCCGACTTAAAGAGTACTCGGGGCCTGAATCTTTGATTTTCAGCGTAATTGACCTTTCAGCCCACCCCCGCTGCACCTGCAACACGGTGAATGGTCCTCGCGTGGTTTATCTTATCCCTGCAGACGCCAACTAAAAGGTTGCGGGAAATAACTTCTCGAGCTCCGCCACCGAATCAAAGGCGAGCGCGAGCGCTCTCCAAACCCCGCATGCCGACGAGGGGAACGGGGTCAACTTGGCCCAAGAGCCGAGCATGGGGAATATTGCCGTGTAAGGAATCTTGGAGTCCTTTCAGAGAGAGAGAGGGAGAGAGAGAGGGAGAGAGAGAGAGAGAGTTAAAACATGCGGAATCCATTTCTAATTGCTCCGGAATTTTAAGGCTCTCCACCACGGAAAAACTGGGGCTCTCGAACAGGCACTAATGGACCACTAGACAAGGTACGAATTTAAGCAATCTGATACATGTTTCTTAACCAGAATTTCACGTAAAACACGATTCTTACAACGAAAATTACTGAAACCAACTCCTAAAAAAGATATTAACGTTTTTATTTCACATTGGCTACAAGGAATTTGAACTGCCCGCTCACAAGAAACTCAAAGCTCTACGCGAGTCAAATCGCGCACTACAACGGTTTCAGCAAGCCTCTCAATCGAGCAATGTTCATTTTCCACCATGTGTTGTTCAAACTATTGGGAATTTGCTACAGCTGAGCCAAAGCGTCAAGATTGAGGTTGCCAGATTTTTACATCGCAGAGACTGTCATGATAACGTTTAGCGCGCGATGTGAATCACATAGAGCATTGAGTTTTAATGAGCGGGTGGTTTGAATTCACACATCAAGAATCATCAAATATCTTAGTAAGGAGTTAATTTCGGTAATTGTCTATGTGCGCATCGTGTTCTACGTGAAATTTTGATTCAGAAACATGTATCAAGTGCTGAAATTTGTACCTTGTCTATTGGTCCATTCTTTAATTGCTTGGCCGAGTCTGCAAAATTTTATTTGCAAATCTCAAGGTTAAGATTCGATATCGACGGTGTAAGTCGGCAATCACATAACTCGGTTGGCGACGTTGCAGACATCCTATCATACTTTATTTATTAAACGGAAAACTACTCAACGGTCATTCTTTAAAACTGCCGTGATTTTTCTTCTCTGTGCGAGGAAAATTCTGCAAAAACTTCAAGGAATGATGTCAATTTGTTCCTCCTTAAAAAATTAATATACAGGCGGAGATTTTCAGACACCGCAAACGAGTTATGTGATTGCCGACTTACACCATCGATATACGATGTGTCCTAATGGAGAATTTGCAAGCGTCTGAAATTTGATGAATTCCGTGTTTGAGTGGACGCTACCAAGTGAGCTGAACACGAGGATACCCTTGGTTCATAAGTGCGTTGAACAATTATTGGAGACGATATGATAAAATGATCTAATCTGCTAAAATACATGTGTTTATATGGGAAATGCCGCCAGATGACGTCACTAGGCGGTGCGTTTTCTCACTTTTAAATTTATGTTTTAGTATTCCCCATATTAGAAAAAAAAACTATAAAAAATACTGTGAAATCAGCTCTTTATGCACTCTCAGATGAAGCGATAAAATATTCACATGCAAATTCTCCATTTTTTAATTTCTTGGCTGTGTCTGCAAAACATTATTTGGAAATCTCAAGATTAAGATTGGAAATAGGATGTGTCCTAATTACATCGCTTACCCTCAAAGGTCCTTCGCAGCTCGATCTTAGATTTTCAAAATCAAACAACCATATCACACAATATGGAAAAGAGAGAGGACGCGCGTTGATGCGACGGCGCAGTGATACAACTATTCGTACTCGATGGATGTCCGTGTTGCGTCTGCCAAATTGAAGGCGCGATGGTGCGAGGCGTGACCTCGCAATGTTCCGCTCTATTCTGCCAACGAATCGCGTATTTTCATAACTTCAAATATCCACCCCAGTAAATTCAGGGCTTTACCGTAATTGAATCAAAGAAAACGAAAACACACAAACTCGATAAAATGAAAATAATCAAGACACACAAAAACTGCACAGTGAGTGAAGAAGTTAGTCTGAGAAAAAGATTTTTGGTGCCAAAAGATAGGTACTTGAGGATACTTTAAAGGTCCAAGTTGGGACAGATGCGCTAACTTCAATGACCTTAATAAAGATTGACTGTCTTTAATGAAAATTGAGCATTTTCGAGTTATACCGAGTTGGTGTGTTTTCGTTCTCACAGATTCAATTGCCCATCAACTTTCGGCAGTTGCAAGGTAAAACTCACTACTTGAAATTTTCACGGGACGATCCAGGTTATTCAATGTTACTAAGCGGTCCCGTTGGCGCAAAGCGCTCATCGGAGTTGTGCCGCGTGGCGGCCCGTGCCCTCGGCCTTTGAATATCCGAATAGAGAGGTTTCGGACGAAACTTAAAAGCCGCGGACAAAGAAGCGGCGACTCCTCGAATAGCTATAACTTGGCTAAACGCTGCACCCAAGTTCGGGCGTCTTTTGAACAATTTAGTGCGCTGATCAAGTGCTCGAAGTTGGCATCGCCCTCCTCCCGTCCCGAACCAAAACCACACAACCACACACACCTTCCGATTGGAGAATGGAGATACGCGCTTGTTGCCGAGTGCACCTCCCGTTTTGATGACTTTCTGTCCCACTGTCCTCAATCCACTCGTTAACTCAGGAACGCGGAGAGGACCTGAGGCATCATTGCCAAATTTGACCATCTACTCCCGCTCGAGGGCTGAAGGAATGGGTTATTTGGCAACGCCGGTCGAGATATAGTATTTCCTTCTGAATGTTGATTTTCCGCCCATCTCGAACTTTTAACGATGACGCACTCAGATGAATGCTCTCGTTGAGATTTTCGCGGCCGCCTCCGAGCTTCAACATTCCAAACTTGCTCCGAACTTTGGTGCCCTCCCCCTCCCCACCCCCCCGTCAGGTGGGACCGGAAATAATTACAGGTTCAAGGACGGTATTACTTTTTAAATGCTCCGGGATCCCACTCCGAGAGGATTCCTTTCGCCGAGGTTTATTTCCGAGAAATTCTCCTGGATAGAAACAGACCACGTATTTATGAGCGCTCTACAGTGGGCTCATCATTGAAATTGTTAAACAAAGTAATAGACAAATTGTCGTCTCCCGTCCAAGGTTGCCAAATTGACTCAGACAATTAATTTATTTACTATGTTGCAGCTGTGCAATTTTCATCAAGAACGTCTCTGATTTTCGCGTGAAATACGAGGTCAAACCGGTGAAATTTTCAGTTGGGAATGCTCACGATGGTCCTAGTTAATATGCAATTTGCGAAGGGAAATGTGGCAATATTGAAATGAAGTTACGTTCTTTCATGATGTTAACGACGAAATAAGCCAAAATTGAAATGGAGCGATTCTATTCTGCAGTGCTAAGAAAGAACGCCGTATGAGCCATCCGACGTTGCTAAATTTCCTTTGATAAAATTAGAATTTTTAGGGAAATCTGAGAATTTTACCGGAAGAATCTTGGGCATTTCTTCGAAATTTTACTCGTTTTATCTGCTGATCTTATGCAAAAAGCAAAACCATTTTGAACAAAAACGGCACAGGTGTATTTCTGTAAAATATCAAATGTTTGTATCAGTTTTGCAGCCTCGGAATAGAGTTACGCTCCTTCGTCGAGGAAACAAGGAAATGTCACAATTTTTTACCATGCACGATTGCTTGGAGTGATGTGGGAACACGCATCAACTCTACTCCACTTCCATCCGTATTCTTTCTATAAAACGCCTCAGCGATTCGCTCGGATTTAAGTGCAGAGGTGAGAAAACACGCAAAGCATATGCACACCCACGGAGCTATCAAGCCTAGATTGGAATCCCTGATCCGGGGGTCGGGGTTGGGGGTGAAATTGTGTAAGACACACGGAACGAGAGAGGGTTGGCGCATTAATGAAACGTCAAAGAAACGGTTCCATTTGCGAGCACGAGCGCCACTTGGAAAAAGGCGAAAACCGCACGGGCACGCACACTCCCGTGCTAAGCAAGAACGCAGTATCAACATTCAAGAGTTGCCAAATTTCCTTTGAAAAAACACGAAATTCCTGGTAAACTTTCAAACATTTTCCTTTCAATTTTTCAGATGATTTTGTTCGCAATTTCACCTAAAGTTCCTGACAATTTCGGGGGAAAATATTCATAATTTTCCTCAAAAATTCACATTTTATCGAAGGAAATTTGGCAACTCTCGAATGTTGATACGGCGTTTTTCTTTGGCATGGGAGCAGAGGCAGCGGCACCATATCGCGATATTTCACCGCGGGGCTCAACCCCCCCTCGCCCTCTCCTTCCCGCTCGGCATTAATAGCGGTAAATAAAACGCCATAGAAAAGATTTTTCGCGTCGGACCTTTCGTCTGGCGTCTCTCATCCCGGGTTCCCGCTATCATTATCCAAATGACACGGGGGAACGCCAACACCAATGCGAATCGGAGGCATGAAAATCACGCCAGGTCCAATCCCTCGCACGGATTCGCGCACGTCGAGAATCGTAATGCTACACTTCGGATCCACCCATGCCAAACTTCGTGCGTAACGTCAACCCTCCATTAAAAACAAAGATTGGTGGACTTTACCATTCCTTCACGCTGTATTTTACACAGCGTCAATTCAAAGTCGATTCTGCCAGAAGAAAGGTAAAGGTTACTGATATACTGGTACAGGTAACCATTCCTCTGACAGAATCAACTTGAAGATTGCTAGAATTTACCATTCCTTAAAGGTGTGTGATATACAGCGTGAAAGAATGATAGTAAATTCTACCAATCTTTTTCTTTGAGTGTGGCATGACGGACTCGGATGTCTTAGAGTCTTACGTCAGGGAATAAAAAAAAATACGTTGAATGGTAGGACTTTTAACGTACACGGAAAAAAAAATTGCTGATTCAACAATTCAATTGCTAAAAACAGTGAGTGCAATGTTTCAACGCAGATTTTACAACAAAAAAATGCTACTTTAACCACCCCCGTGGTTAAATTAGTTTACAATGTGGTCATTTTTTTGTTGTAAAATCTGCGTTGAAACATTGCACTCACTGTTTTTAGCGATTGAATTGTTGAATCAGCAATTTTTTTCCCCGTGTATTTCAGATGTGGGTGTGTTAAAAAAGTTTTATTATGCTCTTTTAGATGAGTGTTCTATGAATACAAATTAGGGAAGGGTCCTCGAGGGGGGCAAAATAATAAAAATGGGTACGTAAGGTCAGTATGAAAGCCAACAGGTTGGTTACAGGAGGTAACGCTGTTGACTACGTCTGGATGCAACTGTACATGCTCTGCGGATGTCTATGTTGCCTATGCACACAGTTGAAGGCGCACCAGTTTTCTTACTGCTCTCAATGAGGCACGATCCGGCATTTATCCGTTACGTCTAGAATTCTTTAATTTTCCATTCTTTGATTGTTTTTTTTTTTTTTTTTGTTTTATTTTTATTTCCGGGGAAAAGTTCCCCGATGAAAAGCATGGATTTCTGATCAATTCCATCGAAATTCTTCGAGGAAAAGAAGATTTTTAACCAGACTTCCGTCTTTTGTCCTCTTCTTTGAAACAGAGTCGATGCGGATCACCAAATTTGAGTTCATATGGTCTCGGATTTCCCAACAAACTCGCTGCTTATCTACAGGAGTTTTACTCATGTCGAAATGAATGTTGGTAACCGTCGGGTTTTCCACATCCGAGACCCCTTGAATTTATATGAGCATTTACATAGAGGGGATCACACGCACAGAAAGAATCGCTTTGGAATTGAAATTAAATGCGTTTGTTCGCAGGTTCTTATGGTATTCAAAGTGCTTAAGTAAAGACACCCTGCAAAAAGAATGTGCAGGTAATGATGCACATTCTTTTGTGAGCGAGGTGCTTACGCCGAGAATGACTTGGTTTATGTGTCTCTCCGAGATTATTGAAGACTTTTTCTTTCCTCTGTAAAATAAAAAGTTTTAAACTATGTCATCACCTTGGCTACATATTTAAAAACATCATAAAGGTCTGAGAAATCCGTAAAAGATATGATACATCACGAATTCCTGTGCTGGCAGGGTTTGAATGGAGAAACTTTTCCTACGTAGGTACTTAAATTTTGTGAAGTTTGAAAATAATCAATAGCTCATTGCTTAGTCGGGGAAAAAATTATTTTTTCCGCAGAATTTTCATTTGATTGAAAGTTTCAATGAAGCTTCCTTCAATTAGAAAATAAGCAAACTAATAGAAACTGCATTAAAATGAGTAATTCCGTTCTAAATTAATAAATCTAGAATAATTCTAAAATCATCCGTCTACTTAGGTACTGTGTAATGGAAAAGTGATGTGATTTACGGTTTAGATCTTTTATAAAGAGTTTATGTATGGTGTGTATGCATTTTTAACTCGGAAAAATCCCTAGAATAACCGATTAATTTCTCAATGATTCAGAGAACCAGGGATAAAATTCCATGCGACGTAAAAATTGAAAGCACCTTTTCATCAAAATTTTGCCAAAGTATCTAGGTAAATTAGCAAGAATATCTCCTAATTTTACGAAAAATACTATGACTACTGATAGACTACTGAGGACTTTTTGCGTGAATAAACTGAAAATAGATTTCATGAATCAAAATATTTGATGAACTGACTCGAATGTTTGAAAAATCTTTGAAGCACTCAGAATTTGCTTACTCATGACCAATTTTCCTGATGACATCGAATTTCCCGGTTTTTCCGTTTTTCACTGACGGTAGATACCCTACAAAATTGTAAACGAAACGCAAAATAATCTACAATAGTCTTGTAATATCTTTACAATTAAGATTCATTAGTATAGAACTAAGAGAGAGGTGGATTTCACTTGGCAGCAAGGGAGAGGATGCTCTTGATAACTACATCTATACTGTGGGTACTCTAGCTCACACGCACTTTTAAAATGAATCGCCGGCGGCGGCGACGGCGGGGCTATGGCAGTCTCGGTGATGCTTAAAAAAATCCCACTTGGGGCGACACCTTTTCAAGTTGATTCAACGCTCCCTGATTATCCTGCAAAGGAGGAGTATTTACGCAAATTGTATCTCAAGGGCGGCCGTGCAAGGACAGACGCGAGTGAGAGCCCTTGTTGCCACTTTCTTTCACATTTTTCATCATTAAATCAGTAAATTATACAGTATGTTGGAGTTTTTTTGCCAACGTGCGTTAAAAATTCAGCATAAGGCTGAAAATCTCAATACAGAGGGAAAAAGCTCTTATGAGCACACTGAAAAAAAAACACATTGGATCTAGAGTCCAGACTCTTGAAAACATTGATAAGAAAAAATACTCTTGATTCAATTGGATTTTTGCTTGAATTAAAACGAAATCCGCTTAAATTAAGAGGCTTGGTTCTTGATTTAAGCTATTTTCTGATTGAATCAAGAGTACTTTTTCTTATCGATGTTTTTACAGGTCTGGACTGTAAATCCAATGTGTTTTTTTTCCAGTGTAGGGCAGCGCGCACTCATATTTTCGGAAGGTGCACGAAAAAGTGGATCGCATCCTGATCAAGACGAATTAAAGGTTATATCGTCCAGCATTTAAGTTCGTAGCCTACAATTTTCTTAGTGCTGACGCGTTTGCACACGACCGATCGGTCCTTGGTTCATGAACATTCCGCACCCCTGCTTCTTATGTCCCTGGGGGAGACATTAACATTAAGAAATTGAGTAATTAACAATGTAAATTATAATGGTACCCTTTAGGAAACTCTAAATATTGCATTTTAAGTCGCATCGAAAGGAATAAAAACAGATTAGTCACTTAAGTGCACAGTGCACAGTGCACAGTTTTCCCTCTAAGAGATACGCTGTTTGGTGCAACACTAGATTGTAACACTGCATTGAGATTTTCAGCTTTATGCTGAATTTTTGACGCACGTTAGTAAAAAAACTCCAACGTACTGTCTTACGACCCGTGCGTCCTCCGCAATCAGTTTGAGTAAATTATTCACTAAAAAAAACTCCGGCCGTGGAAGCCGTCCTTACGGGCTAAATAGACATACCGCGCGCGTTCCGGGCTCAGAGGCCGAAAGTTCCGGGCGTAGCACCCGGAGCAATCGAAGCTACGACTCTAGAACCCGGATTTTTCAGCTTCTGAACTCGGAACGGGCGGTATGTCCATATACCCCGTAACTTTTTTTTCAGTGTAAGAAAAGAGATGTGACTGAAATGTTTTGAAAATTCCGAATACTCAAATCTTCAAAGTACGTTAGAGGGGCCTATATTTGTGCGAGATAATTCTGTAAATGTATCAAACGCCAGAGGCGATTTGGAGTTTAGGTGGACTACATTTTGCAATTAGGGACCAGCCCATCCGTAGGAACATTCACGAACACAGGGGAAGTAATTGTACATTCGTCGTTGCTAAACTGAGCCAGATACAGGGTTATTCAAAAGTTACGCACCACTGGCCATAACTTTAGTTCTAATTATGATATCGATTTGCGGTTTGTGGCGTCCTTCCTCATATCGAGGGGGAAACTTTTTGAGGTACTTTTCAGTTCTTCACCCCCCCAGGGGGAGGGGGGGCGGGGGGCAACTCAAAAATTTCAAATGGCAACCCCCATCATGTGATACATCGTTAGAAAGAGCATGAAAAAAGAAAATTTTTGGCGCAAACCGGAAGTCGATCTGATCCCCCTGTCAAAAGTTAGGGGGGTCCAAAGGTTATTTAGGGGGTCCGTACCTTCATTTTTTAGAGTAGCTTCAGCGGCTCTTGGACATACCGTTTCTCTTTTCAAAGAGTCCTCGAATACTCCAAGTCTGATACCGAAGTCTTCATATTGCCCCCGGGCCACCACAGCCCCCCCGTAGGGGGGGATGGGCCTGTTACAATGAAACATTGCATTAAAATGCGAAAAGTCACAGAAGAGCTTCAAACTTAGCATCAAATCCGAGTGGAACTTCTTGCCGATGTTAACGCAAACGCAGCCTGCGACTTTAAAGTGAGTTTTCAAAACTCTTAGCCCCCTGCCCCCCTCATTTTTGGTTGCAGAGCGGGTAAAAACCGGGAAATTCACTACAAATAATGCCCGAAACTAATGTCCAACTTGAGGAGGACCCTTGAAACGTTGCGATCAGTCGGAGCATTGGAATACAAGGACTGCCACCCCCTTAAAGTACGGAAACATCCAAAACACCCCCGCTGCCCCCCTCATTTTTCGTTGCGGAGCGGGTAAAAACCGGGAAAATCGCCAGAAATGATGCCCGAAACCACTGTAGAACTTGACGAGAACCCTTGAAACGTTGCGCTCAGTCGGAGAACTGCAACACAGGAACTGCCGCCCACTTTAAGGACGGAAACATCCATAAAACCCCCGCTGCCCCCCTCTTTTTTCGTTGCAGAGCTGGTAAGAACCGGTCCATCATTTCTGGCGATTTTCCCGGTTTTTACCCGCTCTGCAACGAAAAATGAGGGGGGCAGCGGGGGTGTTTTGGATGTTTCCGCACTTCAAGGGGGTGGCAGTCCTTGTATTTCAATGCTCCGACTGATCGCAACGTTTCAAGGGTCCTCCTCAAGTTGGACATTAGTTTTGGGCATTATTTGTAGTGAATTTCCCGGTTTTTACCCGCTCTGCAACCAAAAATGAGGGGGGCAGGGGGCTAAGAGTTTTGAAAACTCACTTTAAAGTCGCAGGCTGCGTTTGCGTTAACATCGGCAAGAAGTTCCACTCGGATTTGATGCTAAGTTTGAAGCTCTTCTGTGACTTTTCGCATTTTAATGCAATGTTTCATTGTAACAGGCCCATCCCCCCCTACGGGGGGGCTTTGGTGGCCCGGGGGCAATATGAAGACTTCGGTATCAGACTTGGAGTATTCGAGGACTCTTTGAAAAGAGAAACGGTATGTCCAAGAGCCGCTGAAGCTACTCTAAAAAATGAAGGTACGGACCCCCTAAATAACCTTTGGACCCCCCTAACTTTTGACAGGGGGGTCAGATCGACTTCCGGTTTGCGCCAAAAATTTTCTTTTTTTATGCTCTTTCTAACGATGTATCACATGATGGGGGTTGCCATTTGAAATTTTTGAGTTGCCCCCCGCCCCCCCTCCCCCTGGGGGGGTGAAGAACTGAAAAGTACCTCAAAAAGTTTCCCCCTCGATATGAGGAAGGACGCCACAAACCGCAAATCGATATCATAATTAGAACTAAAGTTATGGTCAGTGGTGCGTAACTTTTGAATAACCCTGTATCATAGTTCCAAATAGCAAAATGCAATAGATCTAATCTTACCGCCAAGTGTGAGATATCCAACTTCTCATGACGGATTGCAATGCAACTGAATACATTTGAAAATTACCTGAAACAAAAAAATAAAATTAAAAATTAAAATTTCAAAAGGATTTCAAAACATAGATGACGTCTAGAACTAGCTAAGGAATTTGGGGAAAGGCAGAGAGCACATCTACTGGATTCAGAATAGCTCCTCAAAAACCAAAAACTGGAATTTTTCAGAAATTAAGAAAAAATTTTTGAGCACTTTCAACGATGTACCAGACATTTCAATCGTCGTTGGTATGGAGGGTTTCCACAAAAACATATTGTAAGAAATACAAAGACTTCTATATAAATTAAGACGATTTATTCTTAAAATTCAAGATTCTGATAGAAGGATCTGAAAATTCAAAGACCTTTCAAGGCCTCATAAATGTTGAGCAACTTTTCCTGAAAGGGAAACAGTGAACACAGTCTGATGGTAATATGCATGGCCCTTCCTTGAAAATCTCCTTTTCTGCGGACAACCTTATTTGGTCAGAATTGCGACTAAGGGATTTCAAGGAGATCCTTTAAATATTTTTATTAAAAGGAACATTTTGGCCAACAACGTCGAGAAAATTTAGCGGTATGACTTTGGAGCGATGGATTCTTGCAAAGGGTTACAATGATTTGCTATAGCAGAAAATACAAGATATGGAAGAATAAATTCTATGATTTTGAAATATCGTAAAGGGCCCTTTACGTATTACGTAACGCCCTTTCTCCAATTTCTTGTGTAACGCACCCATAACGCAGCCCTCTACCCATTTTTTTGATTTACGTACCGCTGGTCTGCTCCCCCCTCGTTTTAAAAAAATCAAGAAAACTTGATTTCAAAATATCGCGGTTTTTCCGTTGAAAAACGCTCCTGCACTGGAAAAAAAAAACACATTGGATCTTGGGTCCAGACTCTTGAGAACATTGACAAGAAAAAATACTCTTGATTCAATCGGATTTTTGCTTGAATCAAAACGAAATCCGCTTAAATTAAGAGGCTTGGCTCTTGATTTAAGCTAGATTCTGATTGAATCAAGAGTACTTTTTCTTGTCGATGTTTTTAAGAGTCTGGACTCCAGATCCAATGTGTTTTTTTTTTTTTCCAGTGTGGGGAAAAGACGCCTGGGAGGGCAACACCGAGTATCGGAACGGGGTCTGGTGGCATCCCCTCAATTACGGAGCGCCCCGCTCGCACAAAAAAACCGGGAATTATTTTATTCATTTTCAGGACAAAAAAGCGGTAAAACAGAGGCTCGGAGGCTGCGTGGCCGCCGGCGTCTGGTGAAAAGCGCCCCGCGTCGCCTCGGGAGAGTGTTAACCTCCGGTTTGCATATTTAGCGATTGAGCGATTCCCATCACGTTAAGTTTCAATTCCTTAATGGATTTCGGCCGGCGTCGGCGGTCGCGGGGGGGGGGGGGGGGGGATCCGGAGAGCCTCTTGTTTTTCGCCGTGCGACACGGAATTAAAAATGAAACACCCACCCCCGCCCCCAGCTCCCGTTTTCGCTGCCGCCCTTTTTAAATTCGTTTTTAATTTGAGGCCGTTATGTCGTCGCTGGGTTGACATAAGGGCGTAAGTACACTCGGAGATGAGCCCGGAAAAGCATTGAGTTATATGGACTACAGGGTTCATCGCGAAATGCACTTACGTCGTTTTTTCGGGAGGGCGACGGTGTTGCGGTTCGCTTGGCTCGCGGATCGGGACTCCATTAAACTGGATGCGGGTTCGGTTCCGAGTGCTTTTTGTTACATCTCTCTTTTTTCCATTTTTTTTTTAAAAATTTTAATTTCATTTTGGTGAGCGCATGAGTTGAGTGACAGGAATTCTTGTGTTATTTCCTACGGTATTTCTCTGAATGTCCTGATTTGCGGACAAACCTTTACTGCACACCGTATGCACCGAATTTCGTTTCATGAAGATCGCAGAAATTTTCTATTGATGTAACCTAAATTTTAAGAAAGTTGAATTGAACGTTGAATAATCTAGGACAACCCCCCGTTCAAACCAATAGGATTGCTCCAATCCTTTGTATGCTGTTTTGTCCATCAAATTCAAAAATAGTCTCGCAGGAAAAAAACTCAGTTTCCTATGACAGAAACTTCGATGCTGTTGGCTGCAGGTGCTTGACACAAAGCCATTAAACAAAAGGGGAAAAAAGAAAAAAAAACCTTCGATGCTCCGTGCGAACCAAAATTCTGTTCTGCGTGTAATATTTATTTGGTTTTCATGATTTGCGAAAAAAAATTCGGAAATAAAAACCTGAGACTCCTCCAGATTTTCTGCCAGATTCGTCCCTTTGTAAAATTTCTACCAGTTTTTGTTGAAGAATCTTTGTAAAACTTTCCTTCTCGCTGAAGCATCAATAAATTATTATTATCAATTAGATTGCACGAACACAGGTTCTTGTCCTCATAGATGATCACCTCATTCTTAGTTATGATGAGTAAGTTGCACTGGTCATAGAATCGATTATTGATGGCTTAAACTTGGAGATTGGCAAAAAATAACAGGATCCGTCCAAACGTCTAATTTCTACGTCCAACATTAAAATACATGCTGCCCCTTCGAGTAACGCGGCGTATGCCGTCATCTACCGCGGTAGCACATTCCATGGTTTTGCCCATCTTGGATTCATGAATTAGTGATACACGTATTTGCATGGGTGGCTCAACTTGAAATACGGATGATACCAAGGCGGAAGGAATCATGGCATGCACAGCCGTTGTGGATGGTGTTTTTTGAAAGGCGACATTTTCGTTAATATGTGACAAAATAACTTTGTGTTTCAACAGATCCTCTTATTTTCTGCTGATCTATAAGCTAAAATCATCAAAACACGATGTTGCGACTAACGTAACTTACCCATTAAACACAATTAGCATCTACTTGTGACACGACCACATTCAATCTTAATTCAGGCGCGATGCATTAAGCGCTAAAATCCGACATCAACTCCAATTTGCCTCATAACAACACACGTTCATAGGAGGAGGGCACGAATAAGTACTCCGTGTACAGAGTTAGACATCACGAGCGTGAGAGACGCGAAAACCTTATCAATAGGTAATGCCATAATGGCGAAATTACACACTGGAGACACCGTCGAAACTGTGAAATGAAGATCTACTCGCGGACCTGGCGAGATTTATGTAATGACCCGCCCGAAACGGGGCGACGCCAAGGGCGAGGACCCGGGTACACAGGGTAATTAAGAACTTCGGCGTTTATGATGAGTGGTGAGTGGTGTCTCTAATGCACATCAACAGACAGCCCGGCGTCAGAAATGTAAAGCATTGTGGCTGGCGGGGATACTGTAATATAATAACGGGCACGCTACTGCAAGGTAATATCGTCGTCCCTTTGACGTAAGGGCGTATCACCATTTCCACATGACTGCCGTGCTAAGGAAAAACACCGTATGAGCCATCAGGCGTTGCCAAATTTCCTTCGACAAACCAAAAATTTTCAGGAAAATCTGTGAATATTTTTCCCGATTTTTTTAGACAATTTCGTTCGTAATTTTATCTAAAACGCCAAAAAATTTCAGGGGAAAATATTCACAACTTTCGAAAAAAAAAATATTTTCTGAGAGGAAATTTGGCAACTCTGGAATGTTCACACGGCGTTTTTCCTTAGAACGGCAGATGAGTCCTGTTTTACATATAAACCCATGTACGTTTCCTGGGGTCCACGCGAAAATCGAGATTCGCCCTTACGTCAGAGGAGCAACATATGAGCGTGACGAATTTATCGCACCTACATTTACGACGACCCCTTTCACAAGATGTAGTATCCCTTTTTAAGACATGTGGAACCCATTTCTGATTGGCTGCCATATGTTAGGCTTACATAATATTACAAACCGCCGCAAAGATTACATTTCGAGGGCTAACGAGCAATAGTACCGCCTAACTGACAATGGGACGTATTTATGCTAAAAGGAACTATGCGCATAGGGTTTGCGTGCAACATAGTTCCTTTGAGCATATATACGTCCAATTTTGGCCAAAGAGAGTTAGTGACTTTGCCGCATCCTACAGTATAAAATACGGAAGCTGATGATTTTAGTTTCCTCCCCCCCCAATTCTGTAGGGGAGCGCCGTGATGACGCTGTAATGTATCGCATGTATTGAAAATTTTGAGGAAAAATCTTCAAAATTTTACCAGTAAATTTGGCTTATATTGAAGGAAATCCAGCAACGTCTAAAGGCTTATAAGGCGTTTTTCCGTAGAACGCAGGCTGGGTCCGGTTTGTGCTTACTTCAAAAAGAGCGAGCGTATCCCGTCGTGGAACGCAAAAGCTACACGAAAATTTAAATCGATGCGAAAGTACAATGTTGCATAGGAGTAATACGTTTATCTCCCGAACCTATACTAATGAAAAGAGAACGGAGAAAAGTTGAGTTGTAAATCTCTTTCAGCAACGAGTGAACAACGAATGCTTAAAGTCCGTACATGCTCACCAAGTTTTCGCTTCGAGGCGCGCCCAACTTTCCACCAAAGTCCAAACCCTTGAAAAACGTTGCCGTTTTTTTAAAGAAATCATCCTATGCTAAGTGGGGCACCGACGTTTTTAATCTCTCGAGTTTGATATGTTTTTGCTATTTCTCTTGGGAATCTTTAAACTTCCGAAACTCTTTCTTCTCTCGTTCATTTTTAACCATAGACCTCCTCTTTTTTCGACGTACGTTTCAAAGTCGTGCGCGAAATCAACTTCAGGCGCAGTTGACCACAAAAAGGTCATACCACTTTTTGACTCCCTTGTAACTTGTTTTGCTAATTTCTTCAAATGTTGGTAAATCCACCTTCGTCTGAATAATGATAAAGCCTAGCATAAAAGACCTGACAGATTCGAAGCTAACAGCGCATGTTTTTATTTTTCAAATATGCCTAAAACAGAAGTTCCTTACTGCAAAATGTGGTTTGAATGAAATCTATTTCTCTGTCAGTCCTCGTACCTCTCTGTCTATTTTTATGATTGGTTCGTAGCACCTGAATACAACTGTTCGTGTCCAAAGGATGTGCGCACTGCATACACGAGAAATTGAAGGCGAACTTAAAAAACTGATCCAAAGCATGTTATGTCTATCTGTTTGTAACATAGTCCTGTTTGGTAGCGCCTAGAGTTCCTTTAAAGAGAGAGTGGAGACAACGCAATGAATGTCTCAAACGGGAATAATAAAGATTACGCAAATCGGAGGCTTTTTGCAATCTTTGATCAACCTATTCCCGAATTCCTCTCCCTCTCTCATTCCATTTGTACCTTATCGTATACCCCCAATTTTCCGGTCCATTCCAGTTTAAAATCTTTGCAATCTGTGAAACTGTAATCTGTATTTCCGTTTGTGACACTTAGATAGCTTAAAATATGGGAACCAATCAAAAATGTATTCGCTTTGTCTTTAATTTCATTAAAGGGACTCTAGTAGCGCCTGGATGAAAGTGTTCGTGATCAAAAGATGTGCGCGTTGTATAAGCAAAAATTGAAGGCGAACTGAAAACACATATCGAGCCGCGGCATGTTTCTCGGTCGATCATATATAGTTTCTTTTTTGATAGCGCCTGGGAGGAACTATTCGTACTCAAGAGATAGGCAAATTTCATAAACAGAAAATTGAAGGCAAACCGAAAACACTTCTCAAACAGTGACATATTTCTCTGTCGACCATATACATAGAGTTTTTTTCTTTGATAGTAACTGAGTGCACCTATTCGTATTCAAGAGATAGGCGAATCGCATCCCGTGCCATACTTCCATGTCGATCATACATAGTTTCTTCTTCAAGAGCGCCTGGGTGTAACTAACCGCATTTAAAAGATGAGCGTATTGCATACACAAAACATTAAAGGCTCACAGAAAACGCTAATGAAACCGTGTGGTATCATCTGTCGATCATAGTTTCTTCTTCAGTGAGGCCTGGGTATATTTATGTGTATTCAAGAGATAGGCGTGTTGCATAAGCGAGAAATTGAAGGCGCACTTGAAAAAGCGTGTCTTTATCGAAATCATTGAGCCACAAAACCGCGTGGATGAGAGATAGAAAGCGAAGTTGTGGGAAAACAATAGCAGGTCCGTTGACCCAGCCCGAGGCCCGTACGGCGCGGCGCACAGTGGATCGCATCAACCACACAGGTCGGACATGAAATTTTTTACAAAAGCCGCAAATTTTGATGTTTATTTCATCACCCGTCAAATTTCAATAGGTCTCTCTGGAGGAAAATTTCACGAGAAAACCAATAGAACCAATTTTAAAACCTCAACTTTTCGTATGAATGGAGTTAAACGCTTTTAAAGTTTCCAAATTTTGTCCGACCTCTCTCATCGACTCGATCCACCGTGCGGCGCGGCGTGAGACGATAATCCTCCCGAATTTCTCCCCGCTCGCGGTCCCGGATCGCGGTTTCATTCACAAGCTCCTCGCTATGTGCCACGCGGCGGCGCACAGTGGATCTAGTCAATGAGAGAGGTCGGACAAAATTTGGAAACTGTAAAAGCTTGAAACTCCGTTCATACAAAACTTTCAAGTTTTTCAAGTGGTTCAATTGGTTCTCTCGGAAAATTTTCTTTCAGACACACCCTTTAAACTTTAAATTTGACGAATTATAAATCAAAATTTGCAATTTTTGTCGACAATATTATGTCTGACCTCTCTTATTGACTCGATTCACAGTGCGGCGGCGGGCGGCGTGCCGCTCTCAGACCTACTCTGCCTGCCAAGGAAAAACGGCATACGTTCCTTCAAGCGCTGTTAAATTTCCTCTGGAAAGTACAAATGTTTAGGGAAACTTGTGTAGATTTCTCTTCATTCTCTCTGTTCTTCAGAGAATTTATCCGGTAATTTAATTTGTAATATCTGAAAATGTCGATGAAAAAGATTCAAAAATATCCTCAAAATCAACGTTTTATGACGGGAAATATGGCAACATTCGGATGTTCATACGGCGTTCTCCTTCCACGCACATTAATCTCAGGCTCAAGCCCGCTGTCTTCGCCTCTCAAGTATTTCCGCAGCGCAGGAAGCGGTGGCGTGGTGGCGTGCTTTGTGACATATCGATTGGTCTGCCATTTAAACCTATGGAAAAGTATCGATACACAGGGTGTTCCCAACGAAAACCTTGATAATCGATTTTTAACCATAGCTTCAAATGGGGAAATATCGATGATCGATCGTTCACACCTCGCGGCCTCGCCACTGTAGGAAGAAGCGGGAAATAGCGTCTGCCTGAGGAAAGGTCCTTCCTTTCGGTCTCTTTTCAACTTATCGTGTGTGATTTCTTCTGTCTCGCAAGATCATGTCGTGCCGAGTCGGCCCGTTACCAGTGGGCCGATTATTGAAATTGATAGACACAGCTATAGACAAAGAAGAAAAAAGAGATATGGAGAGATTCGGATCCTACTGGTGAATGCGGGTGGTTGCGATGAACAAATGAGGAAGGCAATAGACTAACAAACGACAACCCACGGAAACCGTATAGTTAGTCTATCATTTTCTCCCTTAGTCTACGGGGACCACCCATTTCGATCAATGGGATAGCTACATACTCCCTATGTCTTCTTTGTCTATCGCATTGTGTATCAATTTCAATAATCGGCCCGCAGCAGCGATTCGTGAAAATTGTTAACACTGTTAATCCTCCATTTAAATGTATGTAAAACAATCGATTCTTGGTGAGGCAGATTCCTTCGATATTTGTAATTGATTTAAATGGAGGGATAACAGTGTTGCCAAATTTCAAGAATCGCCACCCGCCAACACAAATATTGCGCAATATTTTCGCAATGTTCCAAGACAATATTGTCGCAATATTGTTGAAAAAACACTCTTTAAATATTTGTTCAATATTTTAAAAACATTTTTGACAACATTTTCAGAATGTTTTTGCAAAAATATTGTTTGAATATTCTAGCAGTGTTTACAAAATATTTAATTTACAATATTGTTAAAATATGTTGATGTGTATAGTAAAAAAATGTTTCAAAAATATTTTAAAATATATGTTGCTGCAATATTTAACAAAAAATATTTTAAAATTATTTTAGAAATATTAGTTTAAAAATATTTGTTTAATATTATGTTAAAAATATTTTATAAATATTTTTGTAATATTTAAAATTATTTGCTAAAATGGCAAAAAATGGTTTGCGATTTCTGCAATTTGCTTTTTTTGCGAAAATGCCCACCCTCGTGGCAAGAACGACAAAACAATTTGCAACAGTGGTAATTTTATTGTGCGAAAATGGCAAACTATACTTTTGCGAAATTAACATCACTAGTTTATGCTATTATGGCTAAAACTTTTGCTAGATTTTCAAAATGTTTGCCAAATTAGCGTATGGTTTTGCTCTGTTTACCAATTATTTTGCGGAACTTACTAAAATCAATCGCTATTTTAGCAATCTCAATATTGCGATTTTGCCTACCTCATAAATTGCTTTTTTCACAAGATATATTGCGAATTTAGTGACATTTTTGCGATTATAACAATTCAAAAAGCTATTTGATTGTGCAATTTAATTGTGCTGAATTAGCAAATTGTTTAAAATTGCTGAATTTGCAAAATTATTGTTAAGTTAGCGATCTCATTTTGCGATTTTCGCAATAGCAAAATACAACCGTGTGCGCGCGCCCTAGGAGCCGTTTTTGGTACTTTTGTTCTTTTCTTATAAGATAAGATAAGATATTTTATTCAAGAAGTAAAACATAAAATAAAGAACAACATTAATCTCCCGGATCGGACCTAAAATTAAATTCAACTGATAATAATAGAAAAAAGAAGGGGGGGGGGGGGAGAAAAGAAAAGACAAAAAGAAGGGGAAAAAAATAAATAACATAACATAAATACATCGACATAAATTCAAACTAGAAAAATGCTCAAATAATTAAAACTGGAAAAAGACGCAATTATAAAAACAGTAATTTGGTAAAGAAAAAAATGAGAGAGAGAGAGAGAGAGAGAGTTAAAAAAAAAAAAAAAAAAAATGAAAATTTGAAATACATGAATAGGAATATGTTGAGTACAATTAATAAAAAATTTGAAACATAAATTACAGGATGAAATAAAAAATAATAAATAAATAATAAATAAATAGTAAATTCTGGTAAAATATTATAAGAATCCGTCAATAAACAAACATATTACGGACTCAGAGGCCTGCGATAGTTAAGAGATTGAATTTACGGGCCCATCTACATCAAGCCTGGCTGGTCTGGTGGTAAAGTACTGGATTTCGGAGATCAACTCCATCCCGAGGCGTGGGTTCTAATCCCGACTAGGACGGCGCGGATTTTAAGGTAAGTAATAACTCTACGATTCACAACCTGGACGCATATGTACATTAGAAAGCAAATTAGTACCAAAGGTGTCTCCTAGAGAGCGCGCACACGGATATGGAATATGTACCCTGATCGCAATATTTGTGCAATATTTTCGAAATATTTTGGCAACATTGCAGACAATGTTGCCAAAACGTTCCCGACAATGTTGTCAACAATATTGTTAGGTAGGACCCTAGCACATTGCTGCAATATTGTGACAATATTGTGACAATATTGCAGCAATGTTGTCGGAAATATAATAACAATGTTGCTGCAATATTTTGGAAACATTTTCGTGTTGGGCGGGACTGCCCGATACAACATCTGCAGACTGATTTTTTAAATCAGTCAATGGCATCCATTATTTTAAATTCAGTTTCTGAAAATACGATGCGAGCAAAGCTCCTAGATATTTTTGCAGATTTTTTTTTGAACTTTGTGGTTTGGAATGTGAACGTGAACTTTTTGGCTTTTCTACGGAATTTTGCGTACAAAAAATATATAAAAACAATGCACGAATCCCTTGCCACTGACCCATTGATAGACAAAGATGATAAAGAGGAAATGGAGCGATACTATTGGTGAAAACGGCTTGTTGCAATGTAGAAAGAGGGTAAGTGATAGGCTAATAAAGCAGCAACTTATGAGAGACCTTATAGCTGGTTAATCATTTTTCCCCTTAGTCTATAACAATCATCCGTTTCAACCAAAATGATAACTTCACTCTCCTTTGGCCTTATTTCTCTATAGCTACATATATTCACAATAATCAGCCAGCTGACCTATTGTTGTGCTCTTTGGTGCTCCAAATCGATCGGCTTCTTCTATGCAGGATGCGAATGCCATCGCGTATGGGGGGATTTTTTAACGGACGGCGAAAGAGAAGATCGGGACGCCAGCTTCCCAAAGATTAATGCGCTTTCCTCACGTCCAAGATTTATTCGCCGAGCAAGCGCCTTGATTACGCTCTTGGATTGGTTGATGTTGTCACTGACCGAAATTCCACACATTCTGGATATTTTAGATTTAGCAAGACTGAGTAACGTAAGCGTGGTTGCCACAATATTCTGCGCTTTGCCTTCAAATACATGGCTCCTCAAATGGGGGACTAAAAGCTAGAGTTTGAAACTAAACGTCACAATAGATGTCCTCTCATCTAACTAGCCTTAGGCATGTTCGCGAAACCAAAAGATTAAAATTGAAAAAAGACCACAAAAGTAATTTAAATCAGTCTCATAATTACATCATTGTCTCAGTGTACCAACTTTTTTTCTTTTCTTTTTTTTGGACAAGACTAAGAGTTAAGGAAGTTAAAGCTACGCCAAGGCTACAAATTAAGGTACGGAGGAAGACAATTTTGCGACATTTAGGTGTAGTTATTTGCCCAAGGAAAAGTTTCAATGTGTGATTATTATCCAACATTGATTTCGTATTCAATTTCTCTGTTTTCTGTTTAGTAGCGCCTGGATGCAACTATTCGTGTTCGAGGGATGCGCGCGTCGCATAAGCGGGAAATTGAAGGCGAACTGAGAACAGGCGATCCAAGCAAGACTATTCAAGCGTATTTTTAAGACCTTACTCTGTCAAGTGATCTACGGAACGCATATTCACATGGATTGACACGACACGATTTTACCTACATTGATTCTAGTGCTTTTCAACGACAAACAATGCAAAAATAAAAAAAAAAATTTCACTTGAGAGTTACTTTGAAAAATGTGTAAAATACCGATGTATCGTACATAAAAAGACGCATTTATGCTGAAAAGAACTATTTGCCAATGAATCAAGTCGAAAGGAAGAATGAACTTAGGATTTGTGTGCCTTAAGGTTCACCGAAAAAAAAACATGGTAGATTTTAACATACTCTGGTACAGTCATACAAGTATGGTAATAAACACCAGCCTCTATGGCAGCATTAACAATATTATGGTATCACCAGAGTTCTGGTGAATACTACCATAATGGACCACTAGACAAGGTACGAAGTTAAGCATTCTGGTACATGTTTCCTAGCCAGAATTTCACGCAGAACACGATTCGCGCAACGAAAACTAATGAAACAAACTCCAGACGAAGATATTAACGTTTTTATTTCACATTGGTTACGAGGAATTTGAACTGCCCGCTCACAAGAAACTCAAAGCTCTACGCGAGTCAAATCGCGCACTACAACGGTTTCAGCAAGCGTCTCAATCGAGCAATGTTCATTTCCCACCATGTGTTGTTCCAAATATTGGCAATTTGCTATTGCTGAGTCAAAGCGTCAAGATTGAGGTTGCCAGATTTTTATATCGCCGAAACTGTCATGATAATGTTTAACGCGCGATGTAAATCACGTAGAGCATTGAGTTTTCATGAGCGGGTGGTTTGAATTCACGCATCAGAAATCATTAAATATCTTTGTAAGGAGTTGATTTCGGTAATTTTTGTTGTGCGCATCGTGTTCTACATGAAATTTTGGTTGAGAAACATGTATCAGAATGCTGAAATTCGTACCTTGTCTAGTGGTCCATTCTGGTTATTTTCACTGAATTGAATACAGTAGATGTTACCATCCTTTTTTTAGTGTTCCTTTTGAATTGTTTCATTGTTACATCAGCCCTTCCAGCATGAATACCTCAAAATTGCGACGAGAATATACGTTTTATTAACCTTACCATTCTCAGCCTGCTTAGTGGTTCATTTTCAGAGCGTCCAAATTTTCTCAGGAAATGTGACACCTAAGGGGGGTGGGTCTTCATCATGAGGTCCTAAACTCCTAAATTGTAAATCCCCGCTAATTAGTGCGTCAACATTGACTGCTTGCGACTGGATTCCGGGCAAAATTAAAGACGGGACTCGGTGACGAAGACAACCACGGAAGGGTGACGCTAGTGTCAACCCTTGGAATTCCACGACCCGTATCGTGCCTCTGCGCTTCCCTTTAATCCTGTCTCACGTCTCATCACGGAAAAACCTAGTATCAACCCTTAAATAATGCCATATTTCCCTTTATCAATCATGAATTAACAATAAAATTTATCAATATTCACTGGAAAAAAAAACACATTGGATCTAGAGTCCAGACTCTTAAAACCATCGACAAGAAAAAATACTCTTGATTGAATCGGATTTTTGCCTAGATCAAGAACCATGCCTCTTAATTTGAGCGGATTCCCTTTTGATTTAAGCAAAAATCTGATTGAATCAAGAGTATTTCTTCTTGTCGATGTTTTCAAGAGTATGGACTCTAGATCCAATGTGTTTTTTTTCCCAGTGTTTTCATCCGATTTCTTGAGAATTTTGTTCGTGATTTGATTCAAAGTATAATGGCTAGAATTGTTGACCATTTGCATTACCTGATTTTCAGGAGCTCATTCCTGATGAACCGAAGCTTTTTCCCTTTTCCCCGTTCTTTTGGAAAAACCATAGAAATCTCCAGAATTCCAAAAATGAATATAACTTATTTTCATCTCTCAGCCGATTCTTTGGTGCACACTCATACTTTAAATTCCGAATGCGTTCCGAATGTTATACCATTTGGTCAATGAAGCTACTCTACTACTATGATGGTTTGAAGATTCAAACATGTCATTAAAAATGTCAAGAATAGCGGCTCAGGTGCAATAACGATATTAACTTGAAATTTTACTAATCTAATCTTGAATCAAGAAAGAATAGACAAATTGGTGAGAAAAAGTTTCCATCTATCAACCTGACTTAAAATTTCCGCAAATTTGAAAACAGGACGGCTCAGAGGGGAAGAAGAAAAGATTCCCGGTTTCGGAGGTAATAAATAAAAATGTCCCTGAATTTTCCCTGATATGAATCCCCGTTTTCCGGCAATGGCCTGTGCAAACTTTTGCTAGAGCAAAAATAAGAGTTGTTTCTAATAGATAATGCCTCAAAAATCACGATGAGCGCATCGGCAAAGTCTGAAATGCACTCATAACTTCACAGTCTGCGTAAGAAATTTGCGGTTTTTTGAGCTTCCCGCTTCAAAAACGATACTACGACACAGGTGAACATTTTGTAAGAGGAGTCGCTCCATCGTCGGCAATAATCATCATGGCCGACGCCAATCCGCCGAAACACGTTTGATGGGACGGATATAACACCTGAACTGGATTAGACCGGATAACAATCGGTGTGTTAACGTTCATATTTTCCACGCCCGAATTGATTGACCTTGAACTCTCCTCGAATCACGCACGGAACTGCGAGCAAGCGTCGGCCATGATGAATATCGCCGACGATGGAGCGACTCCTCTAACAAAATGTTCACCTGTGCCGTAGTATCGTTTTGGAAGCGGGAAGCTTAAAAAAACGCAAATTTCTTACAAAGATTGTGAAGTTATGAGTGCATTTCAGACTTTGCCGATGCGCTCATCGTGATTTTTGAGGCATTATCTACAAGAAACAACTCTTATTTTTGCTCTAGCAAAAGTTTGCAACAGGCCCATTCCCGGTCCTAGACTCCACGCTTCAAGTGGTCTGAAAATTCCAAGGAAATGAATTCATAACGTTCTTCGAAAATAAATATTCTCGAGAAGAATTTGGCAACATTCGACTGTTAATACGGCGTTCTTCCTGAGGACGGCAGTTTAAATTGGACGTATTTCTATCAAACGGAACTATGTGCATTACGACGTGAGCCCGTTATGCATGTATGCTATGGTTAACAGGGCTCATGTCTTAATGCACATAGTTCCGTTTGACAGAAATGCGTCCAATTGGACGTATTTCTATCAAACGGAACTATGTGTATTAAGACATGAGCCCTGAGACCCATAAGAATATGTGCATAACAGGGCTCACGTCAGAATGCACATAGTTCCGTTTGATAGAAATACGTCCAATTCTGGGTGCGGTCGCGTGAGCTGGCGCTAGTTGAGACGAGGTGTCACCCGAGCTCACCCTGGCGTCACCGCGAGGTGGAATTCGTAATTTGTTCGCGTGCAATGATAACCCTCGCGAAATCTCATGTGCCCGAGCCCATGCTTCCACGAAGGCGCTATTCGTCGCTTAACTCATAAAAGAGCGTAACTATACATTGATATGAGCCTGGAAAACTGATGAGCTGTATGGACGACAGGGATTACCTCAATCTGCACTTACGACTTTTCGAGAGTTGAGCGACGAATTGACGAAGGTAGGAAAAAATGAAAGAAAGTAAAAAAATAATCGACGGTTAAATTGCAAGAACGATTGTTTCGGTTTCGCGATGAAAACTTTCGTAATTTTTCCCCTGTGTAGAGAATGTCGGCGGAAATTTCAAGCTATGATGTTAGTTCGTACAACTAAAAAAAAATCCTGTAAGATAAAAAGAAAATAGGCCGGTAGGTATTGAAACAAGATGTGCGCTTGTGAAGTAAGGGTGTCGAAATGCTATATTCGACGGAATATAAGCAGGATAATAAGTGCATGTGTGGCAGGCAGTTATAATGCCTAAAAATGTTATCAAATGCCTAGGCATGTTTGACAGTTTACAAATTTAGACTTGTTTATGCAAAATATAACTAATTTATGGGTTTTATTGCAGGCCTTTTTCATTTTAAAGGGAATTCACTTCTGGGCGTGAATTCTACCTGCCTTTTTAATCTTGAAAGGTCTACCAAAGTTTTTTAACGGTCAAAATGTGCGGCAAACCTGTAAAGCTGGCGTGTTTTACAGGACGTTATTATGTAAAACATGTTCTAAAAAAATATGAAAAAAAAATGTTTCCTATGACATGATTTCTAACCGTTTTTTCAAAGAGTTTTCGGAAAGTACTTTCCAACGATCTTCGTTCCAAGGTATAGAATAATCTTGGAGTCTGCAAAGGTCAGGCAAGAAAGACGGGAAAGTTGCGGGAAAGTGACATCTCCTGCGACTCGCTCTACTAATTATCTCGACGGTTCATTTTTAAGGGTCACTTGTCATTAGACCGGGGAGTCGGACGCGGAACGCAGCGGCAGTTTCTCGTTTCGTCGGCGGGGTTGAATCGGGCAAGTTTCCTCATAAAAAATCAACAAAGCTCAACCGGACGGAAATGAGGATGGGTTCTAGGCGACTGCACAAACCGCTCGGAGCATTAAGTTTTGCATTCCTTTGAATTTTAATCCGGATCGCGAGCAAACTTTCGGAATTTAAGTGAGTCGCCTCGCCGAGATTCCGCGTTTCACGTTCCTTGCCGACTCCGGCTACGGCCAATTCCCGAGTGAATTAATTTTAGTGTTGCGGCGTGGCGTTTGTGCGTCCAATTTTTCACCCCCCCCCTCCCCCCGCTCGTGTGTTGTTGCAATTTTAAAGTTACCCCCCGTCGGAACTAGTTATAGTACTTTGAACAGCTTATCACGCTGTTACGGGACGCCTCCGGAGAAATGAATTCTGTACCGTTCTGCTACAGAAGAACGCCATATGAGCCTTAATATGTTGCCAAATTGAAGTGCGGGGGTGCAGAAAGGGCGTTTCTTAGTTGCGGTGTTTCAAAATCTCCGCTAACGTTTCATCCATAATGATTGGAAAAAATGTATGTGATGTGTTGTAACTTTAACTGAGTATTCTTTATGATCTTACAATGCTGAAAACGTAAAATTTCAGAAACTTCACCCAAAAGTTTAATTTCTAAAAAATCTGAATTAGCACTGCAGATTCTAAAACCTCCAATGCCTCAATTGCCTTTAATGAAATCTAACTTTTCAGGGAAACCTTTGAATATTTGTCCTCCAATTTTTTCCACAATTATTTTCTTGATAAAATTAAGTAGGTAACTGAAAATTTTAAGGAAAAATATTACTAATAATTTCCTCTTAAATGAAAACTTCATTAGGAGAAATTTGGCAGCGTCTGGACGTTTGTACGATGGTTTTACCGAGTACGGCAGAGTTAGTTTTATGTTATAAATGAATAGCGTTAAAAAAACCTGTCATATGTACATTGCTGCTTTATATCGATAAGAGCAATAACTCCAAGAACAAACTTGTGAGGAAATGGACCTAGTACTCTTTGAGCGGAAAATGTTGTCGAAATTGGAAACTCACCAATGATATCCTCTCCAGAGATGATGTCACTACCAGAGAGGCAACAGTCTCAGCAACTTAAATGATTCGGTAGGAAAAACAGTACAACTCAAAATTTAAGGATAAATTGGTGTACATTTTGCAATTAGGAGCTGAGATTTCTGGCTTATCCATAAAAACACTTATGTGCATAGAGCAACTAATGGTATGTACGTTACTTCTAGACTGAGCCATAATTTGTAGTTCCAAATTGCAAAATGCAGTCTGATTGCGTCCACAGAGGCTGCATGTATGAGCTCGTTTCGTCAAAAGCTTCAGCTTTTCATCTGACCGGATCGGAAAAGTTTACGAATCGTTATTTTTCAACCCGATTTATCTCATCAAGAATTTCTCTCAGACTTCGAGCCCCGGATACCGTTACACAAATTAGAGAAACCCATTTTCTATGTCTCCACGACGGCTCAGAATTGCCGGAATGCGCGACAGTTAGAATAACCCGGACTAAAAACGAGAATGCAGGAGCAAACAAAACGCGGCGCAACAGCTCGCTCCATAACGCTGCAGTGCGTTATTCCGTATACGCACATTTTCCGCTTCCGATAGCGCCCTCCGGTCCGGCGCATCATCGCCAGTATTACCAACCCCCCCCCCCCCTTCGCCCCCTATGCGTCGAGACGCCCCCTCCCCTCCCCCGGTGGCCGGGCGCGTGCAACGAGGCGAACACCAGCGCAGCACACACCATTAAATTTTAGAATTATACGAATGTATTTTTCTGCCACTAACACCCCGTCCCCCCTCGACCCCACATTATCCATCCCTCGTAGGACTGCAACGAGACCTCCCGCCCCCTCCCGCCTCCCCCGGGAGATGTGGCCGGGGCCGGGCGGGCGTCTCGGAAAGAATCATTAAATGAGTTAGGTCTCTGTTTGTTTCTTTATTCAATTAGCGGCCAACAGACGCGGGTCGGTCGACGCCAAGCCGCGCCGCGCCGCCCGGCGTTTCCAATTCGCGGTGCATTTCGAGATTTTTTCCCCTTTTTTTCGCAGGAGAGAGATTCAAAATAGAGTACCTCCATGGGAAAAGACAGACATGTCGGTAATTTTGGATATTTGGTCATGGAGCTTTCAGAACCCAAAAAGGCTACCGAACTATGAACTTCAACTATCCAGAATGATTTATTATTACAGTGTTTACGACTGTATTCGTTTGTAAAGCACGTATTTGACTTAGTTTTTGCATAAATGTACTCATTTTTGCGGAAAGGACGCTCATGTATGAACACACGTGGTCATCTTGGTTTGATAACGGAATCTCAAGATTAGCAGCGGTGTTTTCGTAGCGTATCAGCGTATTTTTCTAGTATTATCCATATTAGAAGGCTAGCTGCCCTTTTGGGCCCTAAGAGCTCCACATTTCGACAAGACCGCATTTTCCCCGTATAGATAATCTAATTCAGAAATAGGCGGATTTTTCAAAGTTGAGAATGGTCTCTTGATTTCATAGAGCGTTCTGCGCATATTTCGGGGAAAAAACGCCTGAAAATGCAAACCCAACCGGAATGAAGGCAATTTGTGGTCAGCAGTTCAAGTGGAGTAGTTTCAAGAGAAAAGTCATCACAAATGGATCACCAGACAAGGTGCAAACCTTAGCATTTTAATGCATGTTTTCTCATCACAATTGCACGTGAAACCCGATTTGTGCGGCGAAAATCACGACTGTTACAAAGACGGTTATTAAGCGATTTGACCAGAGTAGATCATGGTTTATGTATCAGCGGGAAATTTGTCTCTAGGCATCGAAAAATGTTAATATCATAGTTAGGAGTTTTGTTGTAGAAATCAAGTTCTACGTGACATTTTTGTGAGACAACATTGATCATATCGCTTAAATTCGCATCTTGTTGAGTGGATCCATTATTTTCAATAGCGTAACTAAAAATCGCCATGGAAAAACGGCAGACAGTGCAAAAAAATTCCGAGAGCACGAGTATTATTTTCCGATGCATTTATGATTGACCGAAATTTTTTTTGGCTGCTAATTAATAATAATTGTTCTATTTATTAAGGAATCAGCCAAACCTTGTCTGATTTTCTGGCCCACTCCAAACTCTCCAGAAACGAGTCTATCGCTCGCAAGGTAAAGAAATCCATGCTTAAAAAACACTGGCTCAAAAAATACTGCGACCGTTTATGGTTGATTCTGGGCTAAAGCGGCAACAGCGCCTGTTCTTGTCAAAGCTCGCGAATTTACCGTTAAAGCGGGCGCGGGAGGTGGTCTGGAGCCCCAGCCGGAGACTAGGACTCGGGTTTAAAAGAGAAAAAAAAAGGAAAAAAGAAAGAAGTTAAGACGACATTTAAACAACCCCATTAAATAAATTGAAAAAGAAAGATTATCAGTCAAGTCAGTCTGCGGTTCCGTCTAATTGTCTAATTCTTTTCCCCGCATCCAAATTGGTTTCGGTCTAATTAAAGGGGTCTTCGGAGGGGAGGGGGAGGGGTGGGTTGGCGAGCGTGATATCAAAGTGTCCTTTCTCGCTGGATGTGTGTAATCGCTGAAATCCTGATGCCGTCCCGTGATTGTTACGGAATTGTACCTCTCGTTTCTCCAGCTGATTTTCAACTCATATATCTGGTGGACAATAGTCAAGCCAATTGAGGGACTTGAAGGGCCAGCACTTAAATGCAGTTTTGCTATATTTTGAGAAAAACGTGTTTAAAGTTTCTAAATTATATGAAGTCTTACGGCGGAACGAAAGTTCAAACTCTAATTTTGGTATTTAAAAATTGGATTTTGCCGGTGAATATTTCACAGATTTTATTTCAAACCTAGAGATATAGTTGAAATCAGTAATATCTAAATTTGTTCGAAAACTGCACTTATACGCCTTATCGTCCAAGCGCCTCAATCGTTGTTCAACACCGATTTTCTTACTCTTGAGTATTGCATACGTCTCAAAACAGCATCTTGACATGCTTAACACTACTTGGACTACATTTTGCAATTAGGAACTACCAATACTGGCTCATCAGTAAAAACACTCACGTGCATAGGTAAACTAATAGCACAGATGTTGTTTCTAGACTGAATTAGAAATTGTAATATCGAAAGGTAGCCCATTTCTTACTACAGGGTGCCTTGGGATTAAACAACCAGATGGAGGGATTATGATCTAAGGGTCAAATTAAAACTTTTTTCGCCAGGAAAGCTTTTCCCACAGAGTACCCCTACACGAAATTTTGCCCTTCCCCCAAGTTTTGAAAAAATCTTCGTTCATTTTCTTGTTCTCACCAACGGCAATGATCAAAACTCATGAAAAATGGCTATTCCGGAAAAATGTTTACGATAAAATACACACAGACCTCATAAAATAGTTCCCCACTAGTTTCCCCATGCACATAAAAGTTTTTACAGATGAGTCAGGAATTGTAGCACCTACTTGCAAAATGTGGTCCCGATGCAGATGGACTTTTTTCTCAAGACGCAGCCGAGTATGAAGGACCGAGTTAATTCGGCGACACGATCAACTGGACGTATTTCTATCAAACAGAACTGTGCATTAAGACATGAGCCCTGAGATCAATAAGAATACATGCATAATAGGGCTCACGTCATAATGCACGAATAGTTCCGTTTGACAGAAATGCGTCCAACTGACCTCCTGCAGCGGGACGATAAGCAAAAATTCCATTCCGGAGTGTTCCCGATCCCAGGGATTTCTCCCGAGGAGCGACGCCCAACCCGACCCAAGGCAACGGGAAGAATCATGAATAAGATGAAGCTGTAAAACGGGAACCGAGTCCGGGATAACTGCAGATTAACATTCTTAATCAGAGAAAATTAAACAGAACAAAGCTCAAACCCCATTCCACCACCACCGCCCACCACCCTGCTCCGATTCACCATCCAGCTATGCAACGCCTTTATGCATTCCCCCGTCCTCGAGAAAAAGACGTATGCACCTTCAAATATTCCCAATTGGACCGCGTTTAGCAGAAAGGAGCCAAGCCACATCAGCCATTGTCAAATTTGACTGGACAATCTAATTTATTACAAGCGTACGTTTGTGCGGACTCCTTTGAAAATTTTACGGAATTTAATTCGTGCTATGCAGAAAACTCACTGAAATTTGCACAAAACAACCGTTTTCATTCAAAAAATTATATTGCCCATTCAAACTTTTTCCGCATCCAACGAGTGGTCGTATAAGCTGGGGAACCGAACGGTTCCGGAGTTATGATCGATTGAAGTTTCCGCTCAACGCGCGCCGACCGATTTTCGCGCGCAAAAAAGTCGGATTTGACTGTTATTAAATCAGATTTAATGTTCAAACTGAGCAAAATGCATTATTAGGGACCCTTGAGGGTCGCTGAGTCCAGAAATTACAGATACTTCCAAAAAATTCACGTTTTTAAAATTACAGCTCCGTACAGGACCACTGAGCGGCCGGTCGGCGCTCAGTGGGCCTCTAAAATAGCGCTACGGAGCTGTAATTTTAAAAACGTGAATTTTTTGGAAGTATCTGTAATTTCTGGACTCAGCGACCCTCAAGGGTCCCTAATAATGCATTTTGCTCAGTTTGAACATTAAATCTGATTTAATAACAGTCAAATCCGACTTTTTTGCGCGCGAAAATCGGTCGGCGCGCGTTGAGCGGAAACTTCAATCGATCATAACTCCGGAACCGTTCGGTTCCCCAGCTTATACGACCACTCGTTGGATGCGGAAAAAGACGAACAATTTAAAAAACTGGTTTTGGTTCAAATCAAAAAATGTGAAATTTCAGTTTAATCTGTTTAAAAGAAATTGTTTTTCCTCAAAAACTGAAAAAAAGCACATAAGTTAAGTTAAAAATTTAATTTTGGGATTTTGACCTTTAGAATCTTAAAGTATGCAATTTTAGACGATTTTTCGTCCAAACCGGGCCTCAATATCTTGTTTCGTTCGAAAGATATCGAGGGTCACAGGTTTTGACTTCCACCCCCCCTAGCGCCCCCCCAAAATTTTTTGGGGGTCTGAAAATTTGGGGAAAGAAGCGCTCCAGTATTAGTAACTGATAGACGAAGTTTGAATAAGTTTTAGTTTGGCAATAGCTGATGTGACTTGGTTCCTTTTTTAAAATTTTCAACTATACTGGAAAATACAAGAATGAAATGTTTCGAAAATCGTAAGGGCAAAATTACAAACTCTCCAAAAAACCCGTATTATATCCGAGGAAACTTGGCAATGCCTGATTGCTCATACGATGTTTGCCCTTAGCATTGGACGTACGCTGCCGTGCTAAGGAAGAACGCCGTATGAACATTCAAGAGTTGCCAAATTGCAACGGATAAAACGTTTATTTTTGAAGAAAATTATACATTTTTTCTTTTGAAATTTTCAGACGTTTTAGATAAAATTGCGAACAAAATTGTCTGGAAAAATTGAAGAAAAATATCAAACATTTTCCTAGTAAATTGGGTTTTATTGAAGAAAATATGGCAACGTCTGAAGGCTCATACGGTGTTTTCCCTTAGCATTGGGCGTACGATCCTCGCTCGACGGTTCGTAAGTGCATCGAGAGCGAGACGTTGACCGCTCTCATGGTCGTCAGCGGGATCGTAGAGTTGATTCGCGAAGGGGCCCCAGCGCCCGGAACTCGTGAACCGTGGAAATCCTCGTGGACAATGGAAACCGAGGCTCAGCAGCGTTTGGGGCTTGTGCTCTTTTGTGAATAAATATTGAATTGTGAGTCCATGCACGGAGCTCCATCACGTTCTCCGTGCCGCGCGATGCAACGTTCGGACGTCGGGCCACTCGCCAATGAGATCGTCGCTCGAACCACCTGTGTACGTTCACCTTGTGTTTCAACATGAATGTTGTTAGCAGTTTAATCGGAAGATAGGCAAGAAGACTGATAAGAATTGGACTGCATTTTGCAATGCTGCCATGCTAAGGAAAAACGCCGTATGAGCCTTCAGGCGTTTCCGAATTTCCCTGGCAAATCACTAATTTTCAGGTAAATTGTTGAATATTTGTCTAAGAGTTTCTCAGATAATTTTGTTTGTAATTTGAGCTAAAACTCCTGAAAATTCCAAGGAAAAATATATATAATTTTCCTCCAAAATAAACATTTTATCAAAGGAAATTTGGCAATTCTCGAATGTTCATACGGCTTTCTTCCTTAGCACGGCAGAATCGACCACAAGACAAGACACGAAGTTAAGCATTCTGATACATGTTTCTTAACCAAAATGTAACGTAGAACACGATTCGAGCAATGAAAATTACTGAAATTGACTTCTAACCAGAATATTCAATGTTTCTTGACGTGTGAATTTAAACCTCCCGCTCATGAAAACACAATGATCTACGTGCGTCAGATGGCAAACTAAACGTTACCGTGGCAGTCACTGCGATACAGAAATACGGCAACCTTAATTTAGATGCTTTGGCTCAGCTGTTACAAGTTGTTATCACTTAAAACAATTCAAGGTAGGGAAGGAATAACGCCCGATTAAAGAATCCGCCAAAATTGTTGTAGTGCGCGATTTGATTGAAGCAGACTGATGTTTTTCCTTTGACTAGGCAATTCGCTGGGCTTAAAGCGCGGGATTAGCCCTTGTGGGCTACTTGAAGTAGAAAAAAAAAAAAATTCAAATTTCCCGTAACCGATGTAAAATAACGATTCGGCACAGAAGAGAATTTCATGAGCCGCCGCCCGCGGCGCACTATGGTCCTCAACTCAAGAATAGGAGGAAATAAGTCAATTAATGACTGAAAGATCACGAAAGTTTCGGTACTGATGATTTTTGAATCGCTGATTTCGAATTTGATGTCAAATTGCCAAGATTTTAACACCCGGGCCTATTAATTGTGAGCAGGTTAAGGCACGCTGCGGCGCGGCGTGCTGCCAGCTTGAAACGCTAATTGGCGCCTACAAACCTAAGGGGATACTTCAAGCATAGCGCAATGCGCGAAGTATCCCCTTAGGTTTGTAGGCGTCAGTGCGCGTTTTGTGCTGATGGTGAAGGCGCCAGCATGCGACTATTCAAACTCTAAGGCTGTGCAAGTTGCATTCCCACACAGTTGAAGGAGCGTCAGTTGATTGAGAAGCCTGCGAGAACCGATGTAGTGCGCGATACGCGATTCACGTAGAGTATTGTGTTTCTTGTGACCAAGAAATTCAAATGTCGCGAGACCAATGTAACATTAAAACGCCAATATCCTAGTTAGGAGTAGATTGCAGTAATTTTCTTTGCAAGAATCGTGTTTTCCCTGAAATCCTAATAAAGAAACATGTATCAGAAAGCTTGAATTCGTACTTTGTCTGGTGGTCCATCAGGACCTACCATTTCTGGCACAGTTCAGAAACATCGTGCGCATTATTAGTTTCCCTATGCACGGAAGTGTTTTTACGCAAGAACCAGAAATTTTAGTTCCTAATTGCACGTGAAGTATATCGTATCGAGAATGCACTGCGTCAAAGTTAAGGAGGCGCCTTCGATGAGCTCGGGCGAGATATTAGGAAAGCATGAAACATGAAAGGAAGGAGAGAGGATTTCAACGTCATCCGTTGATAAAAACCGGCGTCATTACGGGAGGACGTCTCCGAAAAAAGCCGCGAGACGAACGATCACGAGGAGAAACGTGACTTGAAAATGGCCGACGACGACGTGGAGGTCAACAAAAGATCGTGCATGTCGGTCGCGGCTCCGGAAAAACGGATAGGCTCTCATCAATTCACCATTTTCCCGCGCCGTGTCAATGCACCCTGAATCCGCGCTCGGACAAGTTGGGGCAGCCAGTTCTGCCGTGCTAAGGAAGAACGCCGTATGAACATTCGAGAGTTGCCAAATTTCCCTTGATAACATGTTTATTCATGAGGAAAATTATGAATATGTTCTCTTTGAAAAACTAGTGAACGTAATTTTTTGAAAACTTTCTTGATTTTCCTTCTGTGTTGGTAGAATACTCTGTAATAATTTCAAGCTAAGTAGTTGAATTGTTTCTCTTTAATAAAAATAAAAATAAAATAGGAACGGATACTCCGAAACACCGCTGTGAAGATACGTGGTTTCGCACTTTTGCCATCGATTTTCCATTAAGAATTGAAAACAATAACTTGCATTCTCTTCTATTTTTAAAATGAAACAAAAGGGGAGTTTTGAAACGTCTCAATCCCTCGTTTTTCATACGAAAGAACGTGTCTCTCATCCAACTTTACGAAATTTACACGAAAAATATATTTTTAATACAAATATGGCTGCACAGTGTCCATCAAACACTTTGCTGAATTTTACACGTGGTCCAAAGTAAAATCAGTAAAATGTTCAATTAGACTTCCCCCAGAGTTTCCTGGTAAAATACGAATTGAGGGTGAAAATTTTGCGACGTTGTAATGCAGTTACGTTCTTTAGTCCGGAAAACTACGAATCCATGCGAGAGCTTCTGCAACTGTGTCACACCGGCGAAAACCCCACATCTCCTCATTTTTCTCATTGTCGTTACGGGATTTTCACTGAGTGCGGCAAAACTCGGGCTAAAACGTCTCGAAAAGGATTAATACAAATGCACCTCGGAGCCTTAGCCACGGACTGAGTTACGCTCAGCCCTCGCTCTAGCCATTCTCATCCGTAAAAGCGCGTAATCCGGCGGGGGAGAACAGTAAAACCGCGTAACTACCCGGGAATTCAATTGGACGTACGCGCTTTTTGCCCAGCACTCATGATTTGGATACTCCCGCCGCCCTCCCGGCTTAGAGCTAAGCTCGCGCGCCGTTCTGGGCTTGCTTCACTGATTTTTCATCGGTAAATTATTGCGTCAGGTATCAATGCCCGGCTAAGGAAGACCCTCGTATGAGCCATCAGGCGTTGCCAAATTTTGCCGACAAATCACTAATTTTCAGGATAATGTGTGGTTATTTCTCTTCCAATTTCTTGAATGATTTCCTTCGTAATTTGATCTAATGTTTCTGAAAATCTCAAGAAGAAATATTCATAACATTCATCTAAAATAAATATTTTTGAGCGGAAATTTGGCAACATTCGAATGCTCATGCGATGTTTTTACGAAAACCAGCAGATCAATGCCCCCCATCCAGTCTTGCGCAATTCTCATAATTCCGATCCGCCTTCCTTTGATTCCGCCATTTCGGGTAGGATTCGTTTCGGACCAGGAAGCGATGGTTCCGTCTTTGACTCAATTTCGTCAACCCAACATGAGCGAATTAGACTGGAAATGGTGGGCATTACTTTGACTCTATGTATATTAAAATTTAGGTTCTTTTTGACAGTCTTTAAATGTGATTATTTGAAAATGAGTACTGGCAACTTGGCCTCGATATTAGAATCTCGATCGTGCAAATAGGTCTTTTGATTTTCGCCTTCAAATGCCCGGGTATGCAACAAAACATCCTAAATGGTCGAATAGTTGCGAGCTCGGAAAGTGTGTTTTACTGTAAAGTTGAAAATAATAATGAAGCGACTGATTTATCGGTTTTTTTAGTCCTCATCCCGCTTTATGGTTGAAACAAATATAATTTACCTGTCGGACACAGATTTTGTGTCCGAAGTACGAAAATCACATTTTATTTTGGGTCAGATCTTCCCCGTGCGGCACTGTACATTCTTTGTTAACATCACACAGCGGAGCAGTCAGAGCTCGTTCAGGACACACCGGGTATTCAAAAGGTTGAAAAGTCCCGCTCGTCTATCTATGGTTGGCAAGAATAGTTCCTGATCGAAAAACCACATCCGTCATCGATCGATGGCCCACCGGCCACCATCTTGGGAGACGAAATCCGCGTCCAACAGGGAAATAAAATGCTGTTGATAACATCTCTACTCACGAATTTTTAGTGCCAGCTTTCTAAATAAATTAGTATTTAGATATCATCCTTGGTGGCAACGACTGTTAAAAATTTGTTAAACTTATTTAGAATGTGAAACTGATGAAAGCTCATGAGGAAAGTACCTGATGAGGAAAGTACCTGATCAAGGAAGGTCTGAGAGGCACAGAGAGACACTCTATTTAGGAGGATCTAGTGAGTCCCTAGAAGGAAAATTTGAAAATTAGGACGACTGTTCGTTATTTAAGTTAGGTTTTTTGCGTTTCTGTGTGGATGAACTTTCTTGCCACCCATAAGAAGAAATGTCCGCACGCTGACACGAGAAATATGAATAAGCGTGCGTTACGAACTACTCATATTGCGCGCTGAGGAGTGCATTTTAGTCTTTTATTAAGTGTCTATCGTAATTTTCGTGCGACTGTATTGACAGCAAGTCTGTTGACTTGGCTGTATCTCTAGCCAGCGGTGATTTTGCAAGTTGACAACATTGTTCTTCCTCCATTTAAATACGTTAAAAATATTAATTTTAGGTAAACCAGACAGTCTCACCCACAATCGATAGTTTAACATACATTTAAATGGAGAAAAAAAAATTGTTGCCAACCTGCAGGAATCGCCATTGCTCTTGCGTGCAACACACCCATTCTTCTCTAGAGGTTAATTGGTTTTTTCATAAGCTTCGATAAAATTCATTTTTGAAGTGCCTATGACTATATGATTTGCTTAGAGGGAGGTTAAAGAAAAAAAGCACTTTCTTAGTGGGACGAACGGCATTTAAAGGCCTCGCTGGCCTGCGGTAGCTCTTTTCAAATAGGTTCGATAAGAGTTACAATAGCGCCCACCGCAACGCGTTTGTTTTACATAATGTTAATTAAGGCGGAACTCACTTTGAGCGCTCCAAAAATTAATTTCAAACCGAGCTAAGGCGACGCCATGCTGCAAGCGCAAAGGCGAAGCCTTTTCATTGCAAATGAGCCGGCGCTCTTGCCAGATGCACCGGAAAATTCTTCCTCATTTTTGAATTCACTGTTGAGCCAAAGAAACAGCGCAAATAAGGAAATTTGTAGGAATGAGGAGGAGAAATGCAGAAGATGACAAGTTTCTTTTTGATTTTTTAGGGGAATTTCCTGGCTTTTCTTTGATATATTATAGATTTTAGACATAAAATTATGTCACTGTTTCTTGTATCTCAACCGCACTTTTTCGCATGAATTCTTAGTTCAAGTATTTTCGCGAGAAAATTTTGGCGCAAAATCTCTTGCGATTGGAAATAGAATGCGATTATTTGACTGCAAGAAAGAATGTCAAGATTCCGCAGCGACATTATCTGACTTTTCAGGGTTGGGCGGAATTCCCTGAATTTTCCATTTTGTCCTTGAGTTTTCACGGAATTTTCACCCTGATTCACTATTAAGGAACGCAGTGTCTAGTGTATTAGGAACTCTTGCTCAAGAGCCAGCCAGGAGTTCAGGATTGGAAGCTAGATTTTCTAGGAAAATGAAGATCATGAAACTTTAGAGCAGCAGAAAGAAACCAAGTTTATTTTTGAAAAAGAAGGGGTCCTCTGCTTAGTTGCTTGGAAAAACTTCATAAACATCACTATGCAGTTGCTTCCTTTCTCTACATTGATTTTGCTTTCTCTGCATTCAGAATAAAGGGACTAATAAATTGAAAATTAGAAAAAAGAAAAAGAAAAAGAAATATTTAGTACCTGACTAACTTTCTGGCCGCACAGCAAAGTAGAAAGCTTCTGCTGGTTATTAAAATTCAGATTAAATTAAAATTCTGAAACGAAAAATATTATTGTTGAGGAGTAAAGGCGAAACTCTGAAGCAAGCCCAACTATTTGCCACCGAGTATACCTTCCTGTTAACCTCGATCTACGTATGCCTGGAAATTCTTGAAAACCACATCTCCTTCAAAAACATCCGTGGCGAACTTGAAAGATGTTTGATTTGCATAACTTGTATATTTGCAGCTTGGAAGTAATTTTGCATTAATTCTGACACCTACGGCTGACGGCTGTGGGTTCTGCCGGTTTCAAAAGAATTCTACGGTGGCTTCGAAGCCACACGCACTTGAAGAAGGATTAGAATATGCACATCCTTTGTTCGAGCACGCAACTTATTCACAAAAGAGATCTCAACTTATTCAAAACATTCAATGAAACTCATTATCAACCAGCTCTCGTGTCTTAGAGTCTCTCCTTTCGCTCCCCCCCCCCCCCCCCCCGGCGCCGCTCTTTCCATTTTCTCGTTTTCTTCTTTCCTCTTTTCTCGTTCCGCGAATCCGAAAGGATTAAGCCCGGTTTTAGGTTTTACAGGTTTCTTATAACTTTGTGAGAATATAAATTTTCATTGAACCTCTTAGAAAAACGGGTAATTAAACGCACTAGGTTGCCATGTTAATTATCCTGAAAGTTTAGAAGGAAAAAGATGTTATTCCACGAAAGCAAATTCAGGAGAGCGATTTTTGTCGAGTTCAATCGAAAAATCGGTTTTTTATATTAAGATGGAATTTTCCATCTTTTCAGCTGTATACTTTCAATGATCTCTCCTCAAATTAATCTCGATTTTCCGTGCGTGTTTCTTGCTTCCGCACCGATCTTTCAAGCTGTGTGCTTTTATCGGTGTACTCGTGCTTTCCTGCCGTGCTAAGGAAAAATTCCCTATGACCTTTCAGATGTTGCCGAATTTGCTATCAGAAAATATTAATTTTGGAAGAAAGTTGTGTATATTATTCTTTAAAACTTTCAGAAATTTTAGATCAAATCACGAACAAAATTCCCAAAAAAATCGAGGGGAAATCCACACATTTTCCCAAAAATTCGTGATTTGTTAGAAGCAATTTGGCAACGCCTAAAGGCTCATACGGCGTTCTTCCCAAGCATGGCAGTTTATACATGCAGCACACATCTTGTTTTTTAAGCCAAACGCAAAGAAATAAGTTTAAGAATGGTTTTCAGACGTAAGTATGTCCAAATTGTGTTCTAAACCTCCGCAAAACTTTTTTTAAAAAATATATCCTGACAAATCGTCTTTCAAACATCAAAATAAAACGTAAAAAGACAAGCTTGTTTTTCGGTGTGCCATTAGAGGTCGAGTAATGAGGATTATCGTAAGCTCTACACGTATGTACGCAGCCTTTCAAGCTGAAACGCCGCACAGTAAAACTAGAGTACCTAGATACTGGAGAGTATAGACAAGTCGAAACAAGGAGTTAGTAGGGTCCAAAAGGGCAGCCAATCTAGCTACAAAGAAAAATATAGAAAAATGTAGCTGCCAACTTTCACGTTCGAAGTATCGAACCAAAATAGCCACGAGGCTCAACTGGGCCTAAGAGCCGAGCATGAGCTCCTCCACGCACAAACTGGGGCTCTCTAACAGGCACTGATAGAGAATTTGCAGGTGTCTGAAATTTGATGAATTTCGTGTTTGAGTGGAAACTACTGAGTGAACTGAACGCGAGGATACCCTTGGTTCATGAATTGAACAATTATTGGAGAAGATACGACGAAATGATCTAATCTGTTAAAATACATGTGTTTAAATGGAAAATGCCGCCAGATGACATCATAAGGCGGCACATTTTCTCCCTTTTAAATCTATTTTTATACTGTCTCCCATATCAGGAAAAATATATAAAAAATACCGCAAAATCAGTTCTTTAAGCACTTTCAGATGGAGCGATAAAAAATTTGCGTGCAAATTCTCCATCTAAAGCAGTGAGCTTTACCTTTCACTTGCCGAAAATTTATGAGCAACAATGGTACATTCCTGAATTTACTGGGGTTGATATTTGAAGTTGTGAAAATACGCGATTCATTGGCAGAATAGAGTGGAACATTGCGAGGTCACGCCTCGCGCCATCGCGCATTCAATTTGGCAGACGCAACACGGACGTCCATCGAGTACGAATAGTTGTATCACTGCGCCGTCATCAACGCGCGTCCTCTCTCTTTTCCTCTCTCTCACCTCGGTGCATTTTCTCACTTTTAAATCTATTGAAAAAACATATGAAAAATACTGTAAAATCAGCTCTTTAAGCGCTTTCAGATGAAGCAATAAAAAATTTGCATGCAAATTTTTTACAAAATTATGAGAAATACTGCAAACTCAGCTCATCAGGCACTCTCAAGTGAAGCAATATTTGTGTGTGCAAATTCTCCATTGAAGAATAAAATAAATAGGCATCAATGCTGAAATGGCTCTCTGGCACATTCAAGAGCTTCATTGTGGGATTCCACTGTGCGCCGATGGGAAGAAGTCTTAAAAGCGCGAAGAAGCTCGAGAGTTGGGCTGAAATCGTGAAACTTTAAAGGAGCCGACGCGACCGGTCAGCACTCTGTGTCTCGGCTCGATCACGATCGCCTAACAACTCAAAAGAGACCCGAGTCAAAGAGTTCTTTCCTCCCGAAAAGAGGCTTGATTTCGGGGCTAAAGTGGCCCGCAGTCAAAAGCTCACTTCCAAGTTTCAATTTCCCGAGGGCTTCGTCGCAGGTCGCTCTTCCTAACGGAGTCGCACGCCGGAAAGGATTCCATCAATTTTGCAGCTCCTCGTGTCACTCAACGGTTGCCACTTTTTCCTCAAGTCAATAGACAACTAAACGTCATTTTCCAATAAGAAACTAAAACTGTCCTATCCGTAAAAGCACCTGTCGGCATAAAGAAACTAACGGCACTTACGTTGTTTCTAAAATGAGCCAAAAATTGAATTTCTTCATTGCAAAATGTAGTCCAACTAGACAAACACTACAACACATGATTTCGAATCAAAATTTCACGTAAAACTTGGTGGGCATAAACAATTTCTAAATTCAACTTTTGGACGAGAGATTGACGTTTCTTTAATTCGTCATTCCACTTTCCTTTTTGGCACTTGCCGGAAAATCGAAGTCAACTCGTATAATTTTTGCGATGAAGAAAAACCTTTTAATGCTGAATTTCTCCTAACCAAATTCCGCATCGGTGCAGCAAAGAAGGAAGGACAAGTTATCAGTTGGACTATTTTTTGCAATCAGGAGCTTCCATTTCTTTCTCATCCATGAAATCACTAGTCCACATGACGAGACTAATGGATCATACGTCGTTTTTTAAATAAGCCGGAAATAGTAGTTCCTAATCACCGACAATAGTCTAATTGCCAATATTATTTTAAGATTGAGAAAAGTTTCAAAAACGCGATAGCAACCATAGCGTCGTGAGAATCCATTGACACGGTTTTCGACCGAACGCGCCTTCAATTTTGGTGATACTCTACGCCTTACCATGGAGTTAGTTTAGTTGCGTGACCTAACCGAACCCAACTAAAATCGACTCCGTTCATTGCACCAAAGATAATTATTCTGGTGTAATATATAAACATTCGTTACCTATGTTTTAGTGAGTTATGGAATTTTTCAACATAATTTACGTGTTTTGCATAACATTTTGATGATGAAACATATCTGGGGGCCCTCCATTAATTACATCACCAATTTTTTTCGATTTTTCGACCTCTCCGCCTCTCACAGTATCCACACTTCATCCACTTCTAGACCCTGCCCCTAAAAATTACGTTATTCAAAGCGTACCACAAAAAACTGCCTGAATAAGCGGTAAATGTTACGAATCAAGCAGATTGCGCGCAAGGAGTGGATTTCAGACTTTTTTGACGTGCAACGTGATATTTCTTGCTATTTTACCTGTGAAGAGTGTACTATTTAGGCGAATCTCTTGCGTGCAACAGACTTATTTCATTAGAGATGCCCATTTGCATAAAAGGCATCGAATATGCCGCACCTATGTCAACTTATGCCTTTAACGTGCTCTAAAATAATTGTCCCCTAGCAACAAAAAGCTGTTTTTCAAACCAAGTTGTTCACCTACTGGGCAGTTCTTTGCTTCTCCCGAACATGTTCATTTTTCCAAGTTGATGTGTTTTCCTTCTCACTGCTTCAAATTTCGTTAAGGTTCATCCGTCGACTGGACAAGCACTCTCTCGCATTGACGGAAGCATCCTTGGCGAGTCGTTTTTCTTGAACGGGTGGATAACAGTAGCGAGTAATGATCGATTATCGATATATCTCCATTTGAAGCTATGGTAAAGAATCGATATTAAGGTGTCCGTTGCGAACACACTAGAAAAAAAAAACACATTGAATCTAGAGTCCAGACTCTTAAAAACATCGACAAGAAAAAGTACTCTTGATTCAATCAGAATCTAGCTTAAATCAAGAACCAAGCCTCTTAATTTGAGCGGATTTCCTTTTGATTTAAGCTTAAATCTGATTGAATCAAGGGTCCTTTTTCAATGTTTTCAAGAGTCTGGACTTCTAGATCCAATGTGTTTTTTTTTTCCAGTGCACCCTGTTCGTCGATCCTTTTCCTTAGGTTTAAATGACAGATCAATCGATACATCGCAAAGCACGCTACGCCATTGGTGGATAACGTAAGAGAACGGAGCCGGAACCGGGTCGCCAAGAGGAATCCGAAGGACGCGTGGATCGTGGAGGTGGATGCATGCAGAGGCAGAGGCAGACTGTCGGAAACAAACACATAATGATTGTCGCCAATCGTTTGTTTGGACATCAACACGATCAACACGTACGCCTGGAACGCCAGCCGAGGTGTACTCGCGCCCCGTCCCATCGTTGCAACATCCCCCCATTTTTACGCGGGGGCTCCGAGCTCTTATCAACTCACCCCCCAAATGGAGGGGGGATTCAAAACCCTGTAAGCACCATCACGAGTTGTTAGAAATAATGTTCGGCCATCTCCCTCATTTAACGTAGTAAAAAAATAAAATGCTGACGTTAGAACCTGAATTCTGATTTACCTACCCTCGAAACAAAAAAAAACACTAAATATGTCCCCCCAACCCTAAGTAGCAAGGTGGTAAAATAGTGTCGGCTCCACATTATTTTATGGGGAAAGCAAGGCCAAAAAATTTAAAAAATTTCAATTAAAGTAAAACATTTGAGCTTTAATTTTGGAATTTGAATAAACGTTGGAGCTCATTCTTGTACTGATACTCATATTAGAACTTAAATTTTTGACTCCGATTGAAATTTGTTGATTTTGCTTTAAGCGTAAACCCAGCACTATTTTACCACCTTTGACGAATTTTGACCTCTAAAATGCTATATCGTATCAACATATAATTTTTTCCGGTGTGATTATCCAGAGGCCTGCGGAATATAAAATAGGTTCTTTTGGAGATAATTTTGCCGAAAACGGGTTGGACCTTCGTTTGTTCGAGTGTACATAGGGTGTCCCAAAACAACTGAGACCAAGTCTGTAATTCGGATACTATGATAGATATCGAACTGCGGTTTGTAGGAGGTTGTAGTCCATACTATTGGCTATCAAACCTTAAAATTTGAGCTTATTTGGTAGCTAATAGTATGGACTACAACCTCTCACAAACCGCATTTCGATATTTATCATAGTTTCCGCATCACAGACTTGGTCTCAGTTGCTTTGGGACACCCTATATAAGTTCTCGAACTCTTATCCTATGATCATGCTCAGCATTCTGGGAGGCGTTGCGGCAACCCGGGGCCCGGGCGGCCGGAATAATGATGCGGATCTTGTCGTTGGCTCGACGCGGTGTCCCGTGCCCCTTCAACAAAGAGGTTCTGCAACCGGGCACGGCACCGCTATCTTCGAGTCCGCGTCGCAAGATAGCGTCGCGTCGCGTCGCGTCGTGTCGCTGCTCAATCGCGCGGAAAATGGACCCGACGTCCCGACGCGTTTCCGTCACGCGCCGCGCCACGCTCGCCATTTGAATTTTATAGCTCTCACGGCTGAGGCTTGTCTGAAAGCAACTTTGAAAGCGACTTTCAGAGTTCGCCGGGAAGACCGGGAGCGATCCAGAACTGCAGCAATTCTCAATAACATTGTCAATACTCCGTTTAGATCTATTGAATTTATCGATTCTCGATGAGACAGGCCGTTTCATGTAGATTCGATTGTTGAAACACACTTAAATAAAGAAAAAACAAAGTTGCCAACTTGTTGGAATGGCCGCTGCTATCCGGGAATGGATATATTGTATGCGCATAGGATACGGATCGTCACCTTCTGGAAAAGTACACTGCAAATAAAAAACACATTGGATCTAGAGTCCAGACTCTTAAAAACATCGACAAGAAAAAATACCCTTGATTCAATCAGAATCTAGCTTAAATCAAGAACAAAGCCTCTTAATTTAAGCGGATTTCGTTTTGATTCAAGCAAAAATCCGAGTGAATCAAGAGTATTTTTTCTTGTCAATGTTTTCAAGAGCCTGGACTCTACATTCAATGTGTTTTTTTTCCAGTGTATCACAAGCGCCGTGCGATGTTCAGAAATTTTCGCCGCCATTTAATTTTGATACAGAGATGATTTCTGTCGATAAAATTCAAAGAAATTTTAAAACAGATTCAATCAACAATTTCTATGAAAAAAAAAAATAAAATGGTGGCGGAAATTTTGAAGCGTCGCAAGGCGCTTGTTATACCTTGGCCGGAAGGCAACAAGATGACGAATAGAATTTTATGGAGTAAAATTGCACGATGATGAGCACGCGTAACATAGTCTGAAATTAGTATCTTACGGGGATATGACACCAAAGGAAATCGAGAATGGATCACTAGACAAGGTGTAAATTAAAGCATTCGAATTGGATGGCTAGGAAGGATGGATGGACAGAACAACAGTGGCGTGGCGTGAATGATCGATTACCGATATTTCTCCATTTGAACTATGGTACATGGAGAAAAAAATCGTGCGTGGGACTCGAAGTTTAGGTCATATGGATCTCTGAAGTTTTCGGATCACACATTTGAACACTTTAGGTCTAGCTGTCGAGGTTCGGATCACACATCTGAAACTTCAGGTCTTACATCTGAAGTACTTCCGGTTTCACATCCGAAGAACTTCGGTTCTCACATCCGAAAAATTTCGGTTCTCACATCTGAAGTACTTCAGATGTAAGAACTGAAGTTTCAGAAGTGTGATCCGAACCTCGACAGCTGGACCCTAAGTGTTCAGATGCTTAATCTGAAAACTTCAGAGATCCATATGGCCTAAACTTCGGGTCCCACGCACGAGGTTTTTTTCTCCGTGTAGAGAATCGATTATTAAAGTGCTCGTTGCAAACACCCTGTTTATCGATCCTTTCCATAGGTTTAAATGCCATAACAATCGATGCATCGCAATTCACGCCATGCACATGAGCGTTGAAATCTCCGATCAATACACCGTCGATAACCAACCTACATATTTTCTGCCACCACGTCCGAGTCGAAAATACGAAAAGCAGAGCCCAGGTGAGTGTCGGCTTCGGCTCGCGTTGCAGGACAGAAATCGAGGCGTGCAGAAATATCGGTCCCCGAAGGAATCACGAGGCGATAGGCGCCCGACGCGCGGCAGACGTGATGCGGTGTCCAAGCCGCGCCCGGGCGGATCGGCAAAACGACACACAGGGCGCCCGGGTCCTCGTCCTTCCTCATCTGAATATTTAACTCCGTCGCGCAGTCTACATCGCCCGCCGAAAAACCACCTAACTCCGATTGAAATTCGGTGTAGATACGTGGTTTTTGTCCGCCACCTTCCCGAGTTTCTCTATCGAATATTTATTGGCCGATTTCCTTTCCGCTCGCATTTCTTCCCCGGCCGACGCAGTAAAAGTCATAAAAAGCAAAGATACGTTCGTTATTGGATCTCGGCGGGGCCTGGAGACGTTATATCCGGAGATTTCGTCCCGGCGGATTTTTTTTTTTTTCTTACCCCGGTAGTAACGGTTTCTCCGGCGAGTTCTGATTGGAGAACAGGTGGGCTTGGCCGCATAGGCCGTCCCCGATATTCGAACGGGTTCTCTTCCGAACAGAAAAAATCAACTTTACTGTTGAGCCCCGGAGCGCTGGTATTCTTACGCAGCCCAAGGCTCATCTGAAAAACGGACTTGTACCTTTTAAGAAACCATCCGGTCGTTTGAGATGAGATGTGGGGAGCCATTCCAATCGAGATCCAAATCTTACTCATCTGAAATATTTCTTTCGATGGACGGGCTGGCGAGCCGCAAGATTTGAAGGCGAGGTACTTCACCTGCAATTACAATTTTTCCTCGCGTTGAGTTTTCTCCTTCAACCATTTTCCAGAAAAGACTCAACTGCTACAAACTCTGAAAACAGCTCGGATAAGTTTTACTTAAGTCGGCTGAGTTAAAACTGATTAAGGTCTGTTTACTAATTTCCACAGCCTCTGGTTAAGTTTACTTTTTAGTCAAACTTGAAACGTTGGTTTGAGGGGATTTTAGAAATTTTACCAGAATTTAAATTGATTTGTGTCTCAAAATTTTAATCTCAATAAACTGCAGAGGGTTTTTCTCTATGTATCTCACCGAAATAGGAATTTTCAGAAAAAATCATTGTTTTGTTCGAATCTTTAATGACTTAGACCTCTGCTCCGAATGAAAAAGCAGTATAAATTTAGATGTAGAAATCAAGTACACAGTTGGTTCCTTCTCAGATTTCCAACGGCGGAAATCAATTCAGAGATGGGAAATAACTGTTATCAGTGATGCTCGTGAAGTTATTCCAAGTAACTTAAAAACAGACCTCTTGGTTTCCAAAAATTACGCGTTCGTGTCCCATGTAATTACTCGGCCTCGGTGGCGAATCATGAATGATCGATGATCGACATTTCTCCATTTAAAGATATGGTAAAGAATCGATTATTAAGGAATTCGTTGCAAACACCCTGTTTATCGATACTTTCCCACAGCTTCAAATGGCAGATCGATCGATACATCGCAGAGCACGCCACGCTACTACTCGATCTGCCGGAAATACGAGCGAAAAACCTTTACGATAACTTAAAAATTACACCCTCGCATTGACAGTTCGCAGGAGGCGCGCGCCACGAACAGGGATCCCGCCACCAGCCACAGGGAGCAAGCAAGTGGGGAATTTATGAATATAGGGATAATTTTACGGGCGCGATAAATGAGACGCTGGAATTGTATAAGTGGGAAGCTCATTCACGGAATCGAGGGTGAAATTGGCGCATTCGTATTTCGTAATTCCGAATCATTACGGGTAAATTGTCGGGGCAAATATTTACCATCGAATTACGAGCGATAATCATGCTACCGCAACCAACCAGCCCCCCCCCCCCCCCCCCCCCCCGAGTTCGTGCATCGCGGCGTCGTCGCAGCGGAAAGAGGCGTCGTTCAATTGAAATTGATTTTTGAGGGAGCTCGTTTTCGCTCCATGCCCCCCCCCCCCTTTCGATTCCCGATCCTGTGACCTCCCACCGAAAAATATGAGGAGGCTCATGCATTTATTGGCAAGGCGTGTATCATTATCGATACTTCCCCTTTGACGCTATGGTAAAGAATCGATTATTGAGGTGCACTGGAAAAAAAACACATTGGATCTAGAGTCCAGACTCTTAAAAACATCGACAAGAAAAAGGACTCTTGATTCAATCAGATTTAAGCTGAAATCAAAAGGAAATCCGCTCAAATGAAGAGGCTTGGTTTTTTATTAAAGCTCAAATCTGATTGAATTAAGAGTATTTTTTCTTGTCTATGAGTATTACCTGATTTATTTATTTTTTCTTCCTGGTTGTTTTGTTCTTCTCTTCCTTCAGGCTATGTACATTTCGGAATATACCTATTCCATCTTCAGGCCACTTCACCACTTTACTAGCACTATAGTGCGCGTTCTATATTCGATAAACTTAGGATGTTAAAACACTTAAAAGTTAAAAAACCGGAAAATAAAAATTAAAAATTACGCATAGACTAAAAAGACTGCCCGAGGCGCGACCGATCACTGATTACTTGATTTTTCCTCCTCGGCTCTTGTCCACGGGGCTAAGGAACGTGGCATTATCAGAGGTGTTACTGTCGATTCGATTTGGGTGTTGAGGATGTTGCCGGATGTTTTCGCGCGCTCGATTTCCATTTGTTCCAACAAGTTCATTTTTTTGCCCTTTTTACATGTATGTATCACCTCAATTTGGCATTTTTTGTATTCATGATTTTGTTCTATGAGATGGTCGCTGAGTGAGGAGTGTCCTGATTTTTTGAGGCGTGCGTTGGCAAAAATGTTCGTTGGTGCGGGTATTTATGGTACGCCCTGTTTGCCCAATGTAATATTTTCCACATTTGCAGCTGACTTTGTAAATCCCACTGGTATTTAATTTATCTGTATGGGTCTTTTTCGTGTTGATGAGTTGACGTCCTAAATTTTGATTATTATGGTAGGTCACATTGGTGGTTTTGTGTTCTTTCCGGATTATCTTTTTTGTTTGTTCTGATATTCCTTGGCAGAAGGGTATGGCAATCCACTTGTTATTTTTTGGTATGTTGTTATTGAAGAGTACCTTAGCTTCTTGGCGAGACCGTTGTTTCCTTAGTATTCTCATTATGTCTTCTTTTTTATAACCATTGTTTATGGCTATAGTGATAATTGTATTTAGTTCTTCGTTGTACTCTTTCTTCTCGAGTGGTAGATTTAAAAGTCGATATATCATGCAGTGAAAGCCTGCCATTTTATGTCCCCAACTGTGATGGGAGTTATATGGGATAATGGAGTCAGTGTAGGTTTTCTTCCTGTAAACTTTTATTTTGATTTTGTTGTCTGTGATAATTAATGTTAGATCCATGAAATCCAGTCTGTCCCCTCCTCGTTCAACTTTAAACCGTAGGTTTTTTTCCAGTTTATTTATTTGATTTACAAACTTGCTCAGTTCTCTGTCGGTTCCTGTCCATATGAGGACAATATCATCTACATATCTGCGGTAGAAAAAGGTCTGAAGATGGAATAGGTATATTCCGAAATGTACATAGCCTGAAGGAAGAGAAGTAACAAAACAACCAGGAAGAAAAAATAAATAAATCAGGTAATACTCATTTATCAACCTGGTAAAATGAAAAATTCACAAAGTTTTTCTTGTCTATGTTTTTAAGAGTCTGGACTCTAGATCCAATGTGTTTTTTTTCCAGTGTGGCAGATCAATCACTGAAAATAATTTTTCTGCGCCCAAAAGGCCGACAAAATAGACTTTCATAACTTAAAATGACACAAAAATCACTTCGAGCATTTAGAAAATGTCTAAAATCTACTTCAGAACGCACGATTTACGTGGTCTACGACAGCCTTTCAAAGTTTTCTTCCGATATACGATATCATACTTTTTAGCCAGCTAGTAGCTGCTCATAGATCAATCTCAGTAAGCTCAAACGAATACACCAAAAAGAAAGAGAGGAGGGGGCGTTTAGGGCCTTTTCAGAGTGACAAGGAGGGAGCTTTTTCCTGTTGAGCGATATATATTTACAACGGGATGCCGTTAATCGTCAAGTCGGACAGGGAAACGAGGCTAGTCTGAGCTTCCGGCGGAATTTATTCGGCTCACAATTAGGCCAACTTGATTTACCCTCGGGCGACAAATTTGAATTTATTGCTTTTTCGAGTCCTCCACTGCCGGCTCGATTGGTCCCGCTATCACTCATTACGCTCAGCTTCGCGGCAACATCCCCGCCATGCATTGCTTTCATGGGTCGACTCGTTCCAGTATTTTCTCAGAGACATTGTGGACACTTGGGCCCTTTTGAGTATTACGTAACGCCTTCAGGGGGGGGGGGGTTTGAGCAAGCGTTACAGTGCGTTACAAAAGAGAGGGAGGGGGCGGTAACGCCCAGCGATACGTATCAAATCCAAACCAGGGGGGTGGGGGGGGGGGGACAACTTCGAAAAAACGGGCAAAAAATAAAAAATTCGATCCATCTATTAGAGAATTAGGAGGGGGGGCAGACCAGCGTTACGTAATTCCAGAGGGGGGACTAGGGCTGCGATACGAGTGCGTTACATGGGGGAAGGGGGGCGAGTGGGGGGGCGAAAAATTGGAAAAAGTGCGTTACTTAATACTTGGTCCTTAAAAAAAACTAAATGTTCGACTAATTTTCTTCGATTTGGAAAAGGGCCACTAAACAAGGTATGGACCAGAAAACATGGTCACATGCTTCCTCCTAAATATATGACGCAAAGACAAGTTCCGTGGCAAAATTTTCTGATTTACTCCCGAATTTTTAGGGTTAGGCAAAACTCACAGGCTCATCCGAATTCGCAGTGATTTTCCATGAACTTGTAACCCTATCATGGGAACCGAAAAATGGCGGCGACTATGTGTAAAGAGAGTACTTAGTTACCAAACTTTGGCGGTTTAACCCGGTCATAGTAGAGGTGAAGGTTGGAAATATTAGGTATTATAAGGTAATGCACAAAATTCGTTTCAAAGCTAGATAAATACGACTGATCGAAATGTGAGTAAAGTTTATAGTGATGCAAGCAGGTGAAACTACATTTATACCATTTCGAATCATCCATAACGTCTACCCGAAAGTTCCATAAAGCCTACTATGTCTGATCTGATCAAAAATTGATTTTGACGAGACCATTTTGTCTTAGGTATTTTTGAATGGGTCTATTGGGCAATTGCCAACTTTCAGACTTTTTATGAGAAATTAAAATCGCACGTAACCCTCATCTCCGCACAAAATTCTTCTCATGCCCTTTCATGGACGATCACACACCGAAAGTCGGAGAGGAACGTTCTAAATTGATGTGTCCTTCGTCCAATATGAAAAATTTGAAGAATTCGCAACATAAATATTGTTTGAAATCTGTTTCACTGATATAATCAGAACAGAGTTTGATTAGTTCAAATGTAATTCATTCCAGCAAATACGGAAGTTCGATCTTCGCTACGGCTACCGAACGAAGGCCTAAAAATCTTTTGTAAAACAACAAGGACATTTTCGTAACACACGATTCGCAACTCTCGATTCTGAGAACTGCCTCGAGTGATCTGCTCGAAAGTGATTTTACCCAGAGTAAAACTCTTAATTAGATAACTGCCCTTTCGCCTGTTCTCAGAAATTTCCTTTATGAATCGACTACGTCTCTCGGTTTCTATTTTTTGGGAGCCCTCGCGAAGGCATTTTTCATCATTAATATTCTAGTTCCGTCTGAATGGAGACCAGAAGAGCTAAAAGCATTCCGAGCTTTCCAGTCTCTATGGCCGAGGAATTCGTTTGAAAAAAATTAAAGCGATTCGACGGAGTGGTTGAATAATTATGAACTGAAAAGCTTTTACTGCGCCGTCTTTCTACACGTATTTCACTTCGATTCTTCTCCGTCCCGTGGAAAAATATTTCTTCCGCGATGAGTAAAGTGCGGTGGGCATCCTGTCTCCAAGAGTGCTGCGTAAGGACGCCAGTGCGCCTTCAATTTAATGGCTATGCAATATGCGCGACCCTCGAACACGTATAGTTGTATCCAGACATTGCCATCAATGGAATATGTTAGTTGTGATGTAATTGAGGGATGATATTTGTGCCAAGTGTAGTTAAAAATTGAAAGTTGAAGCATCCTAGGAAGAACGATATGAAAGAAGGACAAAATTTGTCCGTGACTTACAGAAAGATAAAGATTGCTACGTTCACGCAAATAGATTTACCTGCAACAAAGAACAAGAAAACAAAATTAATTATACAAATAGCTCATATGTTGCTAACTGTGGGAAGCTTTGCTTTTTTAATAAACTTCATGAGAAATATTCAACAAAACAAAACAAATAGTGTTTCAAAAAATTTCGAATATTGATTTTCTGAGAGAAAAAATAAACTTTAATCGAGAGTTTGTACCATCTCCCTAAAGCAAAAGCTTTTTTGCAAAACGTGGCCAATTCCGGAGGGAAGGGGAGAGAAATTCCAGAAATTGAATGAAATTACATATATACATACATTTTTGATGAGTGAAAAGAGCTTTTGCCACATGTTGCGTAGCACCTTTCAGAATATCCACCATTGCCAAAATTTGATCTGTAGGTCCTTAAAAAGAGGAATTTTTAAACCCTGAATACGTCTTGAATCCTGATTTAAACAAACCCGGATCTATTCTACAATTAGAAATGTCTTTTACATTCTCCGCTTACTTATATTAAAATTCACTACCAGGGTCAAAATCAGTTATTTTTCAAAAATTGTGGGATTGTCCGTCTTAGAAATGACTGTTGCGCCGTTTAGTGGCTGGATCACTCTACTTTTCGAGAACTCTACTGCCGTGCTAAGTAAACACGCTGGATTCGCCGCATTTCAATGTTGCCAAATTTTCTCTTGGATAATACTTATTTTGGAGGGAAGTTATGAATTTTTTTCTTGAAATTTTCAGACTTTTCAGATCAAATTACGAACAAAATCCTAAGATAAATCGGAGGAGAAATATTCACAAATCCTCCTGAAAACTCGTGATTTGTCGAAGAAAATTTGGCAACGTCTGATGCCTTATACGGTGTTCTGTTGAAATGCAAAAACGCTTTCATTCGGTTGAGAGTAAAAAAGAGAAAAAAGAAGGAAAAAGAAGAAGGAAGAAAAAAAAAGAAATGAAGAACACTGGAAAAAAAGTCGCTTGGATCTAGAGTCCAGACTCCTAAAAACATCGACAAGTAATAATACTCTTGATTCAATCGAATTTTGCTTAAATCGAGAATCAAGTCTCTTATTTTAAGCGGATTTCCTTTTGAATCAAGCCGATTGAATCAAGAGTATTTTTTCTTGTCATTGTTTTGAAGAGTCTGGACTCTAGATTCAAGCGATTTTATTCCAGTGGAAGAAAAGAAAGAAAAAAAGAGAAAAAAGAGAAAAAATAAGAGAAAACGAAGAAAAAAAAGGGGGGGGGAAAGAACGAAAAAAAGAGAAAGAAGAGAAAGAGAACAAAAATCATGTACGAAACTCAAAAAACAAGTTATCCGTAACGACACGAAAGTATTTTTTCCGGGTTGGAGTTATACACTGTCAAAACGCTCCACGCTCAAGGTCGACGAGGCCCGTTTTTCCGGGGGAGGGTAAAAAGTTGCGGAGCTCGGTGGGGGGTGGGGGGTGGGGTACGCTGATAAAAAGGATCGCTATCGGATGGGGAAAAATGCGGCGTCTGGCGCGGCTCGGATCCCGGGAGACACCTTTCTCCCAATATTTGACACATTAATCTTGCAAGACTCACTTTGGGCGGACCCAGTTTATTTATTAACCACTTTCCCGGGTTTTCCATGTCATTGTCCGGCTAGGGCTCCGGCCCTCGCTGCGCTGCTTCTCTCATGCAAGAGCCTACCAGCATTCTCGCGTGAGCCTCCTAATGCACGGCGTTGTACGGCTTGCAAGGCTCATCACGAATACCAGTTGCGCTTCTGTGTTGGAGGATCGACGGCTGGGGCCGCTACCACCTACGCAACCTCCGCTTCCAGCTCAAAAAGTTGGGGAAGCTTTGGTGTCAAATCGACTGGCACACAATATGTAAATGAAATAGATTTTCAGTATGCTAGGAACAGAGTGTCTAGTTTTCTTTCATTTTGGAAAATCCTGATGAAATCCTGGTTTTTTCTGATTCTTGACTGCTAAATGCTGATTTATTAATGTTTCCAAATCCTGATTTTTTGCGGAGAAAAATAAACATTTCTGCATAAGCGTACATGCGAAAGCATGAAAAAATCCGATCGGACGGCCGACTTTTCTCAAATCCTGATTTTACAAAAGATTTTCCTCACATCCTGATGAAATCGGGATTAAATTCTGATTGACCTCAAATTCTGATAGAATCGGGAAAATCCTGATGCTAGACACCCTGGAAAAAGATGTAAGTGTGGACATTTCGGCGTGTGGAATTTCTCCCGACAAAAATGTATTTTTGACAAAAGTTATGCATATTTTTCTTTGAAGATTTCGGACAGTTTAGATTGAATTGAGGACAAAATTATGCGAAAAATTCGATTATAATATGGAGGAAAAAATGGACCAGCATTATTTGTTCAGGATTAGGTTTTCATCGTTGATCGCGCATTTCGTTTAGTCTCTCTGTTTTCTTATGGCCCCAATGTAGATCGACGTATCTTAATTTAAAAATGCGTATACATTATGAAATTAAGGTACGTAAATCTACATCGCGACTACGAAAAAAAGAAAAGACTAGACATATTTGTTCCTTATCGCATAGTTTAGTCCAATTTCTGGAAGTGAAGGCTATTCTAAAAAATGACTGCGCTTCATTGTAAGAATAGGAATCACTAGTTACTAGTTCTGGCTCATTTTAGAAACAACATAATGTGACGGTAGTCTTCCCAATCAGATGAGTGCTTTCATGGATGTATTCCTTACTACAACATTTACTCCGATTGAGACATGTTCCGCCTCTGCATTGACCGATTGATTTTTAATGCACACGGCCGTTCCCCCATCCACCAAGGGGGCGAAGAAGGGGAGGGCAGGGGTATGTTGCCGGGAACTTATCACGCGGGCATTCTTGCCAGAATGTGCTGAAAGATCGGTACATTTCTCCATTAGAACCCATAAAAAATATCCAGTTTTATCATACAATCTGGGAAATTTGCACGCGGGTGACACCTGCGCCTGGATTGTATCGTTATCGAATGATTTTCATCGATAGATACCATTGCTACGATAGGAATATGAGGCATTTTAAGGCAAAGGCACCTTGGTCCATTTCAGTGATGAGCCCCAAAACGCTAGTATCCTTACGTAATCCAGGGTTCATGAGCAATATGGACTTTGCATCAAGATTCGATAATGATGATACGACAATCGAGGCGCTGATGTCGCGGGCGTTCATGGCATATTGCCCGCGGGAATATCGGCGCAGCGGAGGCGATGTTTCGTCCAGTCAGACATTTTCCAGCGGCGTTGCCATTTCGGCGCGAATTTGGCGTGAATTTCAGGTTGAAGCGGATGGATCGGAGTTGGGGGACGGCAACTCTCCCTCTGAGACAAATCGGGGGACGGGGGGGGAGGGGGCATTAAAATGATGATTATCGAGGGGCGAAGGGTCCTCCGTCCCTGTACATCGGGATCGCCGTTTGAACCCGCCGCGGCGCGGCTCTCCAACCTAGGCAACGTTGTTAGATTTCGTCTGAAATCGGATTTTTGCGACAGAACGCTGACTGGATCAGCTAGGCATGGGTATTCTGCGCACTATAGATACAGTAAATAAAATAGAATTTTTGTCACACTGGAAAAAAAAAACACATTGGATCTAGAGTCTAGACTCTTAAAAACATCGACAAGAAAAAGTACTCTTAATTCAATCAGAATCTAGCTTAAATCAAGAACCAAGCCTCTTAATTTAAGCGGATTTCCTTTTGATTTAAGCTTAAATCTGATTAAAGCAAGAGTATTTTTTCTTGTCAATGTTTTCAAGAGTCTGGACTCTAGATCCAATGTGTTTTTTTCCAGTGCAAGAAAACCTACTAAAAGACAACAAGTATCAGTGGCGAGACGTGAATGCTCGTTAATCGATATCTCCCCATCTGCGGGCCGATTATTGAAATTGATAGACAAAGCTATAGACAAAGGAGACAAAAGGAGATGTGGAGAGATCTTATTGGTGGAAGTTGGTAGTTGCAATGGACAAAAAAGGTAGGTAATAGACTAACTAACGGCAACCCACGAGAGACCCGACAGTTAGTCTATCATTTTCCTCCTTAGTCTATGAGAACCAACCATTTCAACCAATAAGATTGCTTTATACCCCCTATGTCTTCTTTGTCTATAGTTTTGTCTATCAATTTCAATAATCGGCCCGCTGGAGCCATAGTAAATAATCGATTGCTGAGGTGCTCCTTGCTCGTTTATATCGATCCGATTCCGCAGGTCTAAATGACGGATCAATCTATATCTACCGCAAAACACGCAAAACCGCTAATAAGTACGATTCAAAAGTTTGGAACCCACGCCGAAAAAACAGGATGCTGACTTAACATTCTAGATGTAAGAAAGTGTGCGATAACACATAAAACGCTGAATTGACCGCCGCAGCAGTTAGTTTTACATCTTGACATTGCTAAAGTAACTGCACGGACAAGAAAACCTCGTGCACGGGGCCCGAGGTTTAGGTCATATGGATCTCTGAAGTTTTCAGATTGAGCATTCGAACACTTAAGGTCTAGCTGTCGAGGTTCGGATCACACATTTGAAAAACTTCAGTTCTTACATCTGAAGAACTACAGATGTGAGAACCGAAGTTCTTCGGATGTGAAAATCGAAGTACTTCAGACGTAAGAACTGAAGTTTCAGATGTGTGATCCAAACCTCAGCAGCTGGACCTTAAGTGTTCGAATGCTAAATCCGAAAACTTCAAGATCCATATGACCTAAACTTCGGATCCCACGCACGAAATTTTTTTCTCCGTGTGCTGTGGCGTTTAATTCAGCGCTTTGTGAGCTGTCGCACACTTTTTTACATCCAGAATGTTAAGTCAGCATCCTTTTTTTTCGGTGCACTTCACAATGCACGATTTGCATTTTGCAAAATTGCACAAATCGCGGGATTTCAACCTTCCCCCCCCCTCCCGGTCCATGGGCTTTTTTTCTTCGTCACTGGCAACCAAGTGTGCCCAAAGAGATGTAAAGTTAGCACTATGCTGGAAAGACGCACATACCATCGGGAGAAAATGGGTTTTTACCATATACACTTAGACAGTCTCATTTTTAATCCTCACCAGGAGAGCGGCGTTTAAGAGAGCGAGATTATGCCGAAATGACACCAAATATTGAAACACGAGTGATGTGGAAAATGAGGATAAAAGAACCCGCACCTTCCTTATGGGAAATCCCCCCCAGTCAAACGCGATGCCGCTTGGATATGTTGCTCAGCTCGTCATTCTGATCAAAAGCTCTAATGGGCCCAAAGAGATCCCATGTGCGGTTTTCGAGATATTCGCTGTTTTATGTGCGTAAACGGAGGTTTCGCGCGCTCCCGCCGGAAGCCATACCAGTGTGCGGCGCCGCTCGTGCCCTTCCCTTCCAGTCCTCTCCGACCCCTCTCCGCTGCCCCGCCACCCATACCTTGGCTCCTCAACCGCTCCAACTCCGACGCTCACGAGGCTGCGCCCATTATTACCGGACCGCGCCCGCACGCCGTCTTCTTACGCGGCCTCTCCTTCGGCCATGTCGCCTCTTTTTCTCATCGACCCTTCCTGCAAGTCTTGAAAAACCTTTAAGAAGTCCATTTTTACTAAACATGATGATGCCAATGTCACAAATAATACAAAGAGAGAGAAAAGGAAAGAGAGGAAAAACAAATGATAATCCATGCGAAAGTATATGGAGAAGAGTCGGAATGCCTAAGAGATCGCTAAATGAAACAAGCTTTTTTTTATTTTTCCCCCCTTTTCCTTTCTTTTTTTCTTCATTTTTCTCACTCGGAAGCAGTGACAGTAACTTCTGTTGGAAGATGATGTTGAGGTTTTTTTTTTTTTTTTTTTTTTTTTTTTTTTTTTATTTTTATCACGTGGAGGAGGTTGAGGGGAATCAGTCGGCTGACGATGCCCATGTAGAAACTAAGTTTGACTTAGTCTTGACTTAGTCGAACCGCACCAATGGAGGAGGAGAGAGGGATCATTACTAACTGAACTCAAGGAAGAGAGATGTCCATTCAGGCGTAAATGGTCACATTTTAAGTCGCTCTTACTTGCAGCACCACCTTATCAGCCATCTTATTATCTGCTGATTGTATCCTCTAATCAGATGATCACTGGTCGACAGACAGATCGGTCAAGAATGTCACCTTTCAGGGAACTTTAATCATTGATGTCAGATGATCGTGCCAAATACGTCATTTTCTCTTTGATGCTTTTAAAATTGAATTTTAGCAATTTAGAATGAAATGTGGAAACTATGATCAAATCATTTGATAAGCCAAGCAACTGCCTCCTTTTCTGTTGTCGTACGTTCAGAATTAATCAGAATCAATATCATTTCCAAGTGCTTCAGTCATGACGCGCTGTTTATAACGCAGATTTTATCGCCAGATTACGCCCGCATGATGAGTCGTACCCCTACGGGCGCCTGCGTATATTCTCCTTCTGAGGCTGGGAAATCTTGGCTGGGGGATTCCTGACGATTAGGATTCACTAACTACTAACTGACGTACAAACTTACCGAAAATGATCACTAGGCAGGCCAAAAAAAGTCGAAGCTAAGGCACACTTGGCCTCAAATTGGGCATCGTCAGCCGACTGATTCCCCTCAACCTCCTCCACGTGATAAAAATAAAAAAAAAAAAAAAAAAAAAAAAAAAAAAAAACTCAACATCATCTTCCAACAGAAGTTACTTTCACTGCTTCCACGTGAGAAAAATGAAGAAAAAAAAGAAAGGAAAAGGGGAAAAAAATGAAAAAGAGCTTGTTTCATTTAGCGGTCTCTTAGGCATTCCAACTCTTCTCCATATACTTTCGCATGGATTATCATTTGTTTTTCCTCTCTTTCCTTTTCTCTCTCTTTGTATTATTTGTGACATTGGCATCATCATGTTTAGTAAAAATGGACTTCTTAAAGGTTTTTCAAGACTTGCAGGAAGGGTCGATGAGAAAAAGAGGCGACATGGCCGAAGGAGAGGCCGCGTAAGAAGACGGCGTGCGGGCGCGGTCCGGTAATAATGGGCGCAGCCTCGTGAGCGTCGGAGTTGGAGCGGTTGAGGAGCCAAGGTATGGGTGGCGGGGCAGCGGAGAGGGGTCGGAGAGGACTGGAAGGGAAGGGCACGAGCGGCGCCGCACACTGGTATGGCTTCCGGCGGGAGCGCGCGAAACCTCCGTTTACGCACATAAAACAGCGAATATCTCGAAAACCGCACATGGGATCTCTTTGGGCCCATTAGAGCTTTTGATCAGAATGACGAGCTGAGCAACATATCCAAGCGGCATCGCGTTTGACTGGGGGGGATTTCCCATAAGGAAGGTGTTTACAGGACGTCATGCAATCGAGACAGAGTGTAGGTCGATTTTCTATGGAAGCCTATTTCACCCTTGCTATAGCCTTTCCTTTGGAGGGGCAGTACAGTGGTTTGTAGTCACCTAGCTGACAACATTGTCCTTGCAGCCATTCATTATGCATGAGCTCATCGAATACACGTTTATGGTCTGGTCTCGATGCAGAGATGATCGCCTCTAACGGCGCTGCCGTTATTGAGGACAGACGGGAATTTTTCCGGATATGTCAACTAAGGAGAAGTTTTATGCCAAAAAGTTTGAAAATGCATCAATTTTTTGAAGTATTGAAGGGTAATTGACTGCCAGGACTCCTAAAATGATAAAATTCACTGAGGAATCGATAGTCGATTCTGCGAGGGACCTCAAAATATGGAATTTAGTATGAAAATTCAAACACGGCGATGGGGTTCCTTGTGTGCTTTCACGATAAAAATTTAGCGGTAATTGGTAAGCGTTTTAGTTTATGAAGTGATCGAAATTAACCCTTGTTCATGTCATCCTCAGCATCGCGATGGAAAGACATGTGTTGCCTGTTGCTACATGTAATACATGTGAATCGCCCTTCGCACATACGCTCTGCGGAGCAAGAATAAGATCGCGTGTTTTGCGATAGTTACGTATATGCTAAAATTATACCCGAGAGTGAACAAATCTAACCTTGAGATGTAAAGAAAAAATAGACAGATTGATTGCCATATCGTTAAAAATTTCATCTATGTATTGATGTTGTTTTCTTCTCCATTATTATCAATTTCACACTGACTAAGTTATAGGCACTAACGTCGTAGGTCAACATGATATGGACCGCGTTAAGCAGAAAGGAACCAAGCCACATCAGCTTTTGCCGAATTTAATTGGGCATTTTGAATTTTTTACATGATAAGGGTTGTGTGGATTTTCGTGCAAAATAAGAGGGAATTTTTTGCCTTGTACGAGGCAAGTTCTTTTAAATTTTCAAACGAATCCGCACAGACTTTCTCTTGTAAAAAATGAAATTGCCCAGTAGAATTTGGCAATGGCTGATGTGGCTTGGTTCCTTTCTGCTAAACGCGGTCCATATAGGGTAAATTAATCGGTATTTCTACTGCCGATTAATACTTTTGAAGATGACAGGGATCATAATTTTCCGAAAGGAAATTCAATCGGTGCCGCATCTTCTTCAGCCTCCAGCCGAAATTTCCTCGAAAATTTTCGGTAAAGGCCAGCTAGATTTTTGCATGTCACGAAAAGCATGAGACACATGCCGTGCATTTTTTGGCTTCTTTAACGCGAATCTGTAAATTAAGCACTTTCCAGTTATGCGACAAAAAATGGGATTTTTCATCTTAGCCAGAAGGTGAAAAATGTGTCACGCAATACCAGCTTGGAAATGGAACGCCAAGAGGAAGAGGGGGAGGAGGCACCTTCGCTTCTCTGACGTAAGGGCGTATCTCGATTTCGGGATGAGCCCCAGAAAGCATATAGTTATACGGAGAACAGGGCTCACGTAAGACACTTAGATACGTCAGTACGTCAGATGGGCAACGTACGAGTGTGCTCTCTAGCGTCCATGGCGGGTGTGAGTGAGGAGGGGTGGAGGGGGGCTAATATAGGGGCCGGGGAGGACGCAACGCCCTAAAAAGGTAACTTAATTACCCTCACAGCCTGTGCGAGTGGGCACTGGGCACTGTCAAATGCAGCCAGCGCCAACTACCTGCTGAATGTCTCATCGCACTCCTCATAAGGGGACCCTCCTCGTTGTAAAAAATAATGTGACGCGGTGTGTATTGAAAGTGTTGCCATCTGACTCGGAAGGAAAATTTGACTAAAATTTGTCGTTTTTCCGACAGAGGAGCGTAATTTCATTCCAAAATTGCAAAATTGGCGCGAACAGCTCAATTTATTTTCAGAATATGACCGTACACTTTCTGTCAATTCAGAAGTTTTTTACGTGAAATTTACGACTAGAACTTGTAGGAGGAATTACAAGAATGCAAAGCAAAAACTAATGTACATCAGCTGATGCAGTTTTGTCTTGATAACCCGTCTATTCTGCCTCTCTCTTGTTCTTTAAAATAAATCGTCCTTGTTCCTACTGAAATTTGGAGCTTTGAAATGTATATACACTCTTTCGTCTAGAAAAGGACTAATTGGACTACATTTTACAATAATTAGGAACTAAAATTTCTGGCTCAGTTTAGAAACAACGTATGTTCCATCAGTTTCCCTGTGCACGCAAGCGTTTTTACGCATGAGTCAAGAATTGCAGTTCCAAATTGCAAAATGAAGTCCAGTTTGGGGTCACGCGAAAGGCTCAAATTGATGTATCGAGGAAACTTCATGTATAAAAAGTCTCTTTCAGGGCTAATCTGATTGCCGCTGGCTGAGAGAGAAGTGCCCACGAACGATGCAAATTCGAATATGCTTGATACTGGCTGCGCATATTGAGCCTTAAGGAAAGTATTTTAGACTTAATGATGAGCTAAACGTGCTTTTGGTGCGAATTTATCTTCAAAAAGTCTCCTTAGTTGGCTTCACCTCCAACATGCAACGGACCCATTATGATTATTCTGGCGCTGCACGTACACACGTACACGGAGCAAAAAATGTCAGTTCATATTGAACATGAAAGTTTTTTAGTTCAGGTACCCGATGTTTTCAGTCACAGAAACCAAACGTCGGTTCAGGTGACCGAAAATTCGGTAACACACGGCAAAAAACGACCATGTTTAACATGAACCTAACTGAGGTAGCCCTGTAACCGCAGTTCTTTTCTCAGCGTATGATAATGTGCGTACATTTGTGGCGGGAGTTATGTTCTTCTTGCGCGAAAGGAGATAAGAGAAAAGGGGGCGGCGGCGCAAACATCCTACAAAAAGGGACGAAAGATCGGCCCCGGATACGAAAGAGCGAGTCGCATTATGTTGGCGCGATAAATCAAAAAGCTAGATAGCATGCTTGATTGTATTTTGGGAATATAATTCACGGTGGCGACCAGCGGCCATTGTCTCGGCGATATGACAAAATAAAAGCTGAAGATGGAACAGGGAATGATAGGGTGTGGCGACCGAGTCATTGATTCCCTCCGTCTGTCGAGTTGCGTTCCTCCTCGACTCATAATTGAGGAAGGAGTAGTGGCCAATCAGGAGGACGACCAACTCGTCCAGTCTTTTAATATTTTAAGGTACACTCGTGTCTGCAGGGAAAAGTCTGTTAATCCCTATACAGCATGTACGATTTCGCTTGTACATACTCGTACTGCACATATGTTTCTATGGTTACGCAACTCCACTTGTCTCTTGTTCTCTTCACCTACATACGCGCTGTTCTGATCTTGCACCAGCCCCATACAGCCCGCAGGGCACAACACTGGAAAAAAACACATTGGATCTAGAGTCCAGACTCTTAAAAACATCGACAAGAAAAAATACTCTTGATTCAATCAGATATAAGCTTAAATCAAGAACCAAGCCTCTTAATTTGAGCGGATATCCTTTTGATGTAAGCTTAAATCTGCTTGAATCAGGAGTCCTTTTTCTTGATAATGTTTTCAAGAGTCTTGACTCTAGATCCAATGTGATTTTTTTTCCAGTGAAGTTCTTGGCAAGTCTTAGGTCAATTCGACCCGAGTTGGGCGTTTTAGGGTTAAGAAGCGTTAGTTCATAAGAATCTTCCATCGTTCGCTTTAAAATATCGTACGAATCATCCGTCCTTTCTTCCCTCCTCCTGGAAACAACCCACGTAAATAGACCCAAGTCTCCTAAATTATCGGCATAATGTCAAAAGAATCAAGCGGGTTTAAAAACTTTGAGAACGCGGGAAGAGCCCCTCTTTCCCGTATGTAGATTCTGGGTGTGGTAGACTATCGCACTAAAGCGAAACGCCGCATGAGCATCCAGACGTTGGTAAATGTTCCTCGATAGAAGATTTATCTCTGACGAGAGTAATGGATATATCTCATTCATATTTTCAGACACTTAGGATTAAATTTCGATTAAAATTCTCTAGAAAATTGAGCGGTGAGTATGTAAAAGTTTCCCTGAAAATTCAACTTTTTATCAAGAAAAAATTTAGCGACGTCTGAGGGCACATACGGCGTTTTTACCGAGGGCGGTGGCATAGTGTCATCACTCAGAGGGGGCTCGTTCCGCGATATTGAGAGGTTTATTTCGAGAAGCGGGGGCAGGATTAGGCAACCGGCGTTGCTGCGCCGCGCTGCGTGGAAACGAGAAACAACTTGGGGAACCATGTATTAGTCACGCAGGCCGAAACGTGAGCTGTTTATGTAATTCGCCGGCATATACAACGGCATCTCAGAGGCAAGGGTCCTCCCCGCCGCCCGACTCTTTTATTTCCGAGAATTCCTGTCTTTTTCTCTTTTATCGATCCTTAAATTACAAGGTGATAGCGCCGAGTGAGGCTCGAGTGCGACGTGGTGACGCGCAATCATCGATCGTGTCCCGATGCGAAATTGCCAAAGAATTGGCATTGCAGTCTTTCAGATATTTCCTGTTCCTCTTCATTTTACAGTACTTTTTTAACAAATATTGGGGCGAAACAAAAAAAGAGGGAGACCATCCTCGTCTGAGTTTCTGAATAGTTACAATGAGGATAATTATTTTCCCTTTAATTATGGTAAAAACTGGAGCAGAAAGTCAAGAATGATGACACGCAGTCCCACAGCATCCCTACAGTCTTGTAGGCGCTGATATGCGTTTCACGCCGACTGACCGACCGCACAGCGTTTGGCGCAATGCTAGAAGTATTCATGCAGTCTTGTAGGCGCCAATATGAGTTTTACGCCGACTACACTGTTTGGCGCTATGCGTGAAGTATTCTTAAAGTCTTGCAGGCGCTTATGTGCGTTTAGCGTTGGCCGCACTGTGTTTGGCGCGTCGTTAGAGTCCCACTATCAAATGAACTCATCAAATAATGCAAGATGGCGAAGATGCGTACTGGTTTTTGCACAAGTTCGCTATCAAAATTTGGCGGGCCGTCAAATGTTGATGAACAATCGCCATCTTGCATTTGATGAGTTCATTTGATAGGGGGACGGGCTTTATTGAAACTATGTCAGCACGAAAAGACAGGACATAGCCCTGTCAGGGTTGCTACAGAATTTGGAAATTAAATTCCCTGACATTTCTCTGATTTCCCTGCCACATTTAGGTAAAACTACCTGACAATTAATTGAGCAAATGCCCGATTGTTAAAAAGACAGGGCTAGAAATAGAATCCAGGCAAAATGTGCTGTTCTTAACGTCAAACTCAGTCGAGAAAGCAAATAAGGGTGACTCGACGATTTTTCCCTGATATTTTCGTCATTTTCCACAAAACAAAAAAGTTTACGACTGGTTTCATTGGTTTTTTCGTGAATTTCCTTTCAGAAACACTAGAGTACCTGTATAGGGAGAGTGCCGACAGATCGGCTCATGGAGGGCTTAGGGCCCAAAAGTGCAGCCACCCTTCTAACCAACTTCTAACGCACAAAATTTCACTGCCAGTCTGCAGATTCCAATTCTAACCAAGATGGCCAAGAATGTACAGAAATGAGCGTTCTTCCGCGAAATTGAGTAAATTTATGCAAAAACTGAGTCAAACACGTGCTTAATGAACGACGGTTCGTAACAATAGTATCAGTAAATCGCTCTGGATAATTGAAATTCATAGGTTGGCTGCCCTTTTGGGCCCTAACTTTATTCGCGGAGGCATCGGTGAAGGCCTGATGGACTTTCGGAGTTTCAGATCTGTCGGTACTACTCTCCCTATACAGGTACTCTCCCTATACAGGTACTCTCCCTATACAGGTACTCTCCCTATACAGGTACTCTCCCTATACAGGTACTCTCCCTATACAGGTACTCTCCCTATACAGGTACTCTCCCTATACAGGTACTCTCCCTATACAGGTACTCTCCCTATACAGGTACTCTCCCTATACAGGTACTCTCCCTATACAGGTACTCTCCCTATACAGGTACTCTCCCTATACAGGTACTCTAAGAAACACTTCTCGTGATTGAATTTGCATCAAAATAAACATCAAAATTTGAAATTTTTGCCAAAAATTTCAAGTCCGACCTCTATTAACTCGTTCTACTGTGCGCCAGAGGAGTAACAAATTTGAGCCGACGACAAGGAAAAGAAGAGCCGAGGCTTGAGAACCCGGGTCTCCTCAGTATCTGGCAAAAGCTACAAGGGTCCCCTAGAAAGTTCTAAAATTAACGAAGTAGTATTTGAACAATGGAAGGCAGTTGGGATGCGTAACTTATCTCCGTAGGAGAATGCATCCCCGGAGACTTGCGGCACGGGCGGCACCCCTCCAAATGGGAAAAAGAAGATGTGTGCTCAGCTTGCGCCAAGAGGGATCCCCGCCGAGTTATTTCCTCGTGACCCGATGACGTCATTCGATACTTCGAGTTTTTCCCTCCTCTCTGGTTTTTCCTCTTTTTTTTTCCATCGCCATTTTCCCGGGCCTGCCTTTCAACTGATATCCCGGCTCCGAGTGGAGACGCAACTTCATAAATATTTTATTTGCCGCCGCGTTTTTTTCTTAATAAAATGCGTGCGAGCATTGAATTGTACGGGCCCGTTCGCCCCCCGACGAGTAACATTGAATGGGGATTACCCCTGTCCAATTCGATTAACACAAATATTCCCCCGAACGAACAGCGAGGCGTGCTTGCGAAAAGTGTTGAATCATTGAAGAGTTCCAGCAATATGCGTGAGGCTGGAATACGGTGGTGGCATTTTTTACCGCAAACCCCGCCGAGGAAGCTTTCTTTCAGAGAATGCCAATTCAATATTCCATTCAGTTTCATTAGATTCTCTAACCATCGCACGACGGACGCTGTAGTGCCTGAAAGTTTTATGAGGCGAAAATTTGTTTTTCAATTTCTTCACTCATAAAATCAGCCTCGATTCAAGAACTGCATTATAGCCGTATTTTTATTCGTGCTGTAAGTTCCTTTTCCAACTAGGGTATCCTATTGAATTTACATTATGATTGGGCTAGATAAAAGGAGGCCTCCAGCGCGGAGTCGGAAAAAAGACGATTTTTACAAAATCGGGATAAAATTCAATAAAGGATTATGAACATCATTAATAAAAATTAGGGCGATTTATATCAAAGTACGGTCAAGTCTGGCGTAAGTCTCCTTGATTTCTGAAACAGTGATACTGTAAGGGTAAGGTAAAGTTCACCAAACGTCTGGTAGCATATACCGTACTTTCGGTCAATACGTTTTGAGTTTGGATCTTTGCGAGTATACAACCCGATGGTGATTACCATACTCATATCGCGGTCGCTCTAACCATAATTTTTTTCTCAGCAATGTGGATTATTTTAAGAGATATGTATGTTTTGTCACTGTAAAAACTAATAAATAAAGAAGGATCAGTCGATCGGCATTGAAAATTCCGAACAGACTTGTACTTGGTATGTTCGAAGGAAGAAAAAATACTCTCTTGTAAATTTTCTTTTCTATTCGGCAATCGTTTGAATTCACTAACTACTTTCCAAGTTAATTCCGCTGAACTTTACTAGGAGTTCGTGAATATTTATCTGATACTGCATTAGATGCGTTCTAAAACCTCTCTAAATCTCTAGGTAAGCCATACAGGGTTTCTCTATGATGGAAAGGAGGAGGAGTGTTGAGCAAACGACTAAATACACGCCCTCTAGTTAGCGACGTCGCTGTATTGAATATCCTCAATTCAACAGACTTTTCTAAAATGCTCTCAGACGTACGAAAGTGCGTTTTTAAGGTTACGCATGGGAGAGCAAACATGCCAAACAGAAACGAGGTGACTCAAGAAAACAACTCGCACCTATAAGTGGAGGATCATGAGGGGGAACATTGTGCATTTTCATTCCTTTCAACGCTTTGTAACAAAAATGTTTACTGAAGGTCCTGAACAAAAAGGCTGGGGGCAGAATAGTAAATACAGAAAGTCCCTACGCAGGAATTTGCGCCGAGGTGAAGGTGAAAGCTTTCCTCTTCAGACGAATTCGGTTTCCTGTTATTTTTGCCAAGTCGGGTTTTAAAAGGCTCAGCTAGAACTCCTAGGATTCTTAGAGCTAGAATACGGCTCTAAAAAATGTCTGTATATTTTGCAGTATTTTTAAGCTGCTTCGTGAATCATATGGACCTATTTATGCGACATGAGTTACGTGCGAATGAATTAAATCAAATGAAACTACGAAGCAAGCGAATTCCGTGTATATGATTCCTTTTTTTAAAATTAATTCATTCACAGTCCCGCTCGTCTCGAGTTCGTCCATACCAGCGTTGTACTTAATAAGTGACAAGTTGTCTGGGCTCTAAATCATTGAAAGTGTCATTATTACGTTCGTTATACGCACTGACATAAGTTAAAATTATCAGCAAGCAACTTTGCACTTTTAATCAACCTTGAAGCTCCTCTATAACTAAGAGAATCGGAGTCAAACACGATGATGAAATCGAACAATGATGACGGCGCAGAGATACAACTATTCGTACTTGTTGGATGTCCGCGTTGCGTCAGGAAAATTGAAGGCGCGATGGCGCGAGGCGCAGTGAGAAATTAGCCAATTTCGGGCAAAAATAGGAGAAAATGATACTATCTTCATGATCCGATACAACTCCCAATACTGAACATGCAGTAGTGCTTTAAAGGTTAAAACATTTCTCTTGTAATTTTTATGAATTTTTTACATTTTTGACGAATTTAGACCAAAAAACGATCGTAAGGAAATATCATCTTAGCACAAAATATGATGTTCTATACAGGCATTATGCGTGGCAATTTTTGCAAGATTGCGATACTACAAGGTGTGGTCAAAAAGTTCCCGGACTGGTGCCGCCCTGGGCTGAAAAATGGTCCAAACTTGCTAAACTTAGACTCGTATGAAAGCTTATATCCTCACGAGTACACTACTTTTTAGTTTTTGAAAAAATATCAGTTGGTTTTCGCACAGCGTCAATTTTACGGGACGTGCTTGCACCATGCGGCGATTTTGTCTGCGAACGAGAAATGACTAACATCCACTCCCAACTTTGAGGTGGCTGATAAGACAGGTGCATCGAGCGATCACGCTGATATGAGTCAATCCTATCTCTAATGTACTTGCTCATAATGCACAAGAAGGCCCACAATGGCAGGGTGTCTACTAAAACAGGCTGATCAAAAATAAGTACTTTTTCTGTACCTTATCAAGAAATTCAGTACCTTATCAAGAAATTCAGTACCAACAAGAAAAATTCCGTACTAATCAGCACCTCCATTCCACGAAATCCGAAAAATTTCAAAAATGTGAAATTCCGACAAAAATGACATTAAAATTAAAAAAATTCCGGACTTTATTGCGGAATTTCCGTACTTTTTCAGTACTTCCGGACCGCCCTTAAAAAATCAGTACTATTTCCGGACTTTCCGGAAATTCCGGACTTGTAGACACCCTGACTATGGTTTAACTGAAATGTGTCACTTGGAACACATCAAGATGCAATTTTTCGAGTTCAGTTCGGTTTTCACGGGCGATCAAGTGAGTTCGGTGTTTCTGTGCGTTGCGCGGTCTGTCCTTTAGATTTTCGTGAACATGGAACACGATGGAACACATCCACTTTTCCATCGTTTCTTATGCAGCTTCCAAGAGCACACCCCATCTCCCATCTTTTCACTTACAGATAGTTCCTTTTAGCATAAATACGTCCAATTCGTCGTTTTCCCCACGAAAGAACGTAATTACTTTTCAATGTTGCTAATTGGACTATATTTTGCAATTAGGAACTATAAATTCCGGCCCGGTTCAAAAACAACGTATGTGTCATTAGTTTCCCTATGCACATAAGTGTTTTTTCAGATGAGCCAGACCTTAAAGGTCCAAATTGCAAAATGCAGTCCAATTTACCCCTTGCAAATTGAATTTTTACCGGAGAATCTTGTGCATTTCTAACTGAAAAATTTCACTAATTTTCTTCTAATCTCATCCAAAAATCAGACAAAATCTGCACAGGTGCATTCACGTGAAAAATTAAATTGTTTGAGTCAATTTTGCAACCTTGAAAGTGAGTTACGTCTCTCCTCCCGAGAAACGACCAATTTTTCCGTACGATGTGGAAACAGCGCAGGAGAAAAGACGGCGGGCAGTCTAGTCTCCCGAGTCGAACTAAGGAAGACAAAGTGGCGCGGAGGAGAGAAGCGGGACCGCGAAACTCCGCCCCCACCCCAAACCCAGGGGGAGCGCGGGCGGGGGGGGGGGGCAGGAACGCGAGACGAATCCCCGATGTGGGTCAAAAATGAAATAAAAGTTGGCATACGGCACTTTGTGAATGGGTGAACTTTAAAACGATAGAGAGTAGCGCACTACCGCAGCGGCGGGACTTGGGCCTGTGCCAGGGCCCCGTCTGTTTTTCACTTCACCTGCGCGAGGAAGCTTTCCCGCTTTCCCGAGTCTGACAGGCCGGGCCAGGCCGTCACTCACCCGCGTTAACGCCGAGCGTTATCAACTGAGCATTGTCAACGCTGAGGAGGCGAGCCAGAGCACGATCCGTTATTAACGGTAACGAGTATGGAAATAATTTTCGAGCTTCCCGGCAGCGGCACCGCACCGGCCCGTCTAAACGAGTTTTCCATCTGGAGAACCTGTTTTATCTACAAGGCAGCACGCGATTCCACTTTAATTGTAGCTCTATCTCCTCCACCCCCCCCCCCCCGGGAGCCGGCTAATGATTTTTCCTGCCTACTAACTACCCCTTTCTCCGTGTCCTACAACTTTTAAATCCGCCCGCCGGAGGGCGCTTCCGCCACCCATTTCTTCCACAACTCGTGAGCCCCGGAACCCCTATCTCTATAGTGTCTTCGGCGCTCATCAACTTCCAACACTTACATCATTTCGATTTATACATCAAGCACTTCCTCAGCTATCTTCCCTAGAACTCATTGACCCTGGAGCCCCTACCTTCTTAGCGCCTTCAGAGCTCATGAGTTCCCAACACTCGCTTCCAAATCGAGCTGCTAGAGGGGGCCTCCTTCGCTATGCCCCCAAAACTCATTAGCCCTGGGAACCGTGTCTTCATACCGCCTTCGGGGCTCACGAGTTCCCGATACTTCCGCTGGAGGGCGCCTCTTCCGCCGCGTGTCAGAATCGCCCCTCCACGCCTGGATCCCTCATTCTTCGAGGCGTTTTAGTTAACTTTCGCGCATATTTTCGTGCGAATCGTGACGGTCCTAATGAGCTGTCTTCCTTGACGCGTCTGCCGGCTAAACAAACATCAAGTTCTTATTGACGTCGAGGTACGGATACCGTTCCTGCACACAACAGTCAACACACACACGTCAAATCAGGCCGTGGGTGTTAATGATAGTTGCCGCGGTGCACGCTAGGATTGGGCGCGGAATTAGTCGGAGGGCGGTGTCTGTCAGAGCTGGCGCTTCTTCCCATTAATATGCACCCTCACGTAAATCGCCGAGTAGGCGCTGCGACGAATCGGCCGCACGTGGTGTGGAATCGTGTTTTCGCGGTTGATACGGGGAGAGGACGGTCGAAGAGGGGGTTAACTAACAAATTTAAAAGCATCAGCGGGCTTGCTGTTGAAACTTATGCCGGCACGCGAAGACAAACGAAAATCCATAAGTCACGGGAAAATAGAAATTCAAGGCAAATGTTTAAGTATCTACTTCGGTTGATGTGTCGTCGCCTCCCGGCCAAAGTATCGCAAGCGCCATACAAAGTTTCAATATTTCCACCGCCGTTTATTTTGCTTACAGAGAAATCGCGTCGTTCAACGAAGCCGTCTGAAAATGTCACTGAATTTTCTTAGTGCTGCCGATAAAATCCATTGAAATTCCACACAAATTGCGGCGAAAATTTTGAAACGTTGCATGGCGCTTGTGACACTTTGGCCGGAAGTGTGACAATCAAGACTATTTGGATTGCATTTTGCAAAAAGGAACCAGAAGCATTGTAATGATGCTAAGATTATGCATTTTCAACCTTTGCAATAAAATTACTGAAATCATGAAAAAATATGAAATTCAAATGGTAATTTTTGTCTTAAATTAACGGTTTTTAGCGAGTGAGATAGAAACTGCCAATGGATAATTAGGTTTTTCTCCCAAGACAAAAGAAGTTGCACAATCTTTACAACATTGCAATGCTCCTGGTTCCTTTTTGCAAAATGCAATCCATTTGAGAGCCAAACCACAATGAATGAGTTGATACGGGGAGGTCGTCTATATCTTCCACGTGATCTTTATTCTTACTTAGTTAAATTTAGTTAGGGACTTTAAGCAGTTAAGTCTAATCACCACTTAATAATGTATTGCATGTTGAAATGTTTCTATAATTTCCCAGTTTTTTTTTTTTTTTTTTTTTTTTTTTTTTTTTTTTTTTGTTACAATATACTTTGTCCTCTCATAAATAAACAAATACAGACGGGAAGGCGTCAAATTAGGAAAAATTTTCATAGAGGAGAAAAACGCAGTATTCCGACCGATAGAACGTTCTGCTGTCATATGGCGATTTAACCCTGGGATAACCTAGGTACAGCGGGTACACACGGAACCCAGAGTTACAGGTCAAACTTCTCACGCAGAATTGAAATTGGCAGTCGTGTGGCTGTGATCCGCCCCACAGTGGATCGAGTCGATTAAAAAGGTGGGAAATGATATTTCATTTCTGACTAAAACTGCAAATTTTGATGTTTATTCCGTCACATTTTAAATTTCAATGGGTGCTTTCAGAAGAAAATTTTAAAAGGAAACCCCACTTTTAGAACCTCAAAGTTTTGTAAAAACGGAGTTAAAAGCGTTTAAAGTTCCGAAATTTTGTCCGACCTCTCCTATTGACTCGATCCATCGTGCGCCCGGGCCGCAATCCGAAATTACCCGTACAAGAAGTGCAGTTGCGAAATGATTTGATAGCCTGTTATAATGGAAACGCTTTTCGGGGATTCAACACGGTCAGTCATGCGTGAGCCCATGACGAAAGAGCGTAACTCCACGTTGGCATGAGCCTTATTGTCCATATAAACCCATGCTTCCCGGGACTCATGTGAAACATGAGTTACGCCCTTGTTTCGGAGGGGCAACCATGTGCGAGCCGATGAAAAAACGCACGGCGCACTCGACTGGTGATGAAATTGAATCGTTCGGTTCCTGGATCGCATCCTGCCGGACGCTCCGCAACGTTGCAAAGTTGAACGCGAAATATATGAATTTCCGGTTTATTTAAATTGATTTTCGATGGAATTGGGACCCGCGCGTAGTAGCGGGAGAGTGTGGAATTAATTCCGGTAAACTCATTATCGGATGCACCGCTCACGCGTATTATGCGCCGCGCAATTGCCGGTCGACACCAAGTCCACTGATCGCTGTTAAAACCTAGCAACTTCATATTCTGATTGAACCTAAGCGACATAAGAATGCCTGTATCCTGGGGGTCATCACATAGTAGACATATACTGTTTTATCATTCATTTATTCAAATACGAACCGTTGTTTCTACGATCGGCGGTGACCCTCGCAAGTTTGGCAACACTATTTTTCATCAATACATTTAAGTCATTGCGGATAATCGATTCTAGATGATACGGCTGCCCTCGATAAATATCGATTTTTTCACTTACGTTAATTTGATGGAGTCCAACGGTGTTCGAAACTCACAGGCGCCAACGCGCCAAATGCGCCTAAGAAATCGGCCATGGCGCCTAAAAAAATGAAGGCCAACGTGGCCCCTAAAAATCCCCCCCCCCCCCCAAAAAAAAAATCATAATTTTTCTGTTTGGCGATTTTTCGGTATTGCCCCCCAGTTACTAGTTCTGTAACAAGAACATATTGTGTCCAACTTTTCACTAAAACCGTGATACGTAGGCAAAAAGTCAATCTGGTTCCTAAAAAATCTTTAATGGCCCCTAAAAATCGAGCTTAATGCGCCATGTGGCTCCTGAAACTCAAAGGTGAGTTTTAAACACTTAAGTCCAACGTTATCGACGAGGAGTATTTATTTTTTTGTCTTTTTTGTGATTTGAAGTCAAAGCGGTGATCACGTTTGCCCGAGTCAAAGTGGCAAACAGGGACCAATCTTGTTGCGTTGGTGGATTAATTGGACATATTTAAATCAGTAGCGAGAGGCATGTTTACCGATTATAGAAATTTCTCCCATTTAAAGCTATGGTAAAGAACCGATGATTAAGGTGTTCGGTGTGAGCATCCTGTAATCGAACCTCTTTTTATAGGTTTAAATGACAGATCAATCGATATATCGCCAAGCACGCCACGCCACCGATTTGAATCAGAAGGAACTGAGTCCATTCCGACATGAGCCCTGAGATCCATAAGAGTGCAAGCATGGCAGGGCTCATGTCAAAATGGATATAGTTCATTTTGATTTCAAAGTGTGAAACGCGAATCTCACGTGTGACGTTTCTATATCCAATGTCCTACTTCATTTTCTCGAAGGAAAACAAAAAAAAATGATTTCCAGACAGTTTATTAATTTTCCTTCATTCTAATTTAAAAGCATGAGAGAGTATGTCGAAAAAACAGTTGACATTCTTTTTTTCTTTGAAACAAAATAAAAGAGGACACTTTTAAACGTCAAAATTCCGATGCGAATTTGTTAATTTTTCCTATCAGAGATAAACGCGTTAGCTTGACGTTTTGTAAAATACGGTGATACAACTAAACGTGTTCAAAGGATGTGCGTGTTGCCTGTCCGGAAAATTGAAGGCGCGTTGGCTGTTTTCAGTGCTCCCAGTTGCGACGCTCATCGTGGATTTATCCGTCGACAAACTTTACACAAACCTGGCTCGGGCCTTTGATGAAATTACATCATACGACTGAAATCCTTTGATTTCCTGATTTTCCGTTGATTTTTTTTGATCTCCGGAGCTAATTCCTGATTACAACCCGGGGATTTCTATCACGTTCTTCCAGCTTTTTTACGGAAAAATTAGATTTTCCTCCAAGATGAGAGGAAAACTTTTTATTGTTTTTCTATCTTTTCGAGGATTTAGTAGGGCTAAATTAGCACCGGGTGCCGAGGTTTAAAAGATTATTCTTTGTTAGCACTGCACCGAAAAAAAGTGAAGTTGATTTAACATTCTGGCTGAGAAAAACGTGTGCGAGAACTTTCAAAATACTGCATTAATCGGCGCAGCAGTTACACTGAAAAAAAAGTGGAAGTGGGATTGACCATAATGATATAGTAAAAAAAAATATGGTGATAAAAAGCCAAATAATGGTCGATTCAAGCATCTAGATGAAAGTGAGAATCATACTGGATATAAAAATTACCATACCCGGATTGTAAATATCAGTTAGGTGTGTCTGTCCATCGTTTAGGTATTTCTCACCATCAGCTGGGTATTTTTTACCATACGATGAGTTAAAAGTATGGAATAACATGGCAACACTTGCGTTTGATATCTGTAGGCATCTGTATGCGACCGGTCATGATGTTGGTAGGTTAAATTTACCATACTGGTATAGTCAGCGTGGTGAGAGCTCCCGCTTGACTGCGCTGCGGTCTGTGGTCCCATTTTTCGTTTGTCTGTTTGTCAGTTATAAATTTATCACGTTGAGGGTCGGAGTCCGTGGCTGTGTTTTATTGATCCATATTAATCCATGTGAATCCACGCGTAATTTGCCCAAATTTGTGTTCGAATTGTCCCTAAAGCTACCGTCTTCTCTTCGAATCTATCTATATTGATCTGCCACATACATTTTCTGAGATTTTTTCGTTATTCGTATCGACCAATTTCTGGAGGTTAGGAGTTGCTACAATGAATCTGGCTTGCAAAGTGAAGGAATCCTGAAAATTTGAAAACCTTCGCAAAGTTGTTCTGCAATCCAGTGAATATCGGTTCTGTGTAAAGTCATTTCGAAAACATAAAAGTGCGGAAGTAATTTGAAAATAATCGACTAGAAGTGATTTTTGAATACTTCGTTCGTAGGTATATCTATATTCTTGTTAAAATTTTCGAAGCTCAACATACTCAGATGAAGAGACAAATGTGCGTGGGATTGATGTTTAACTGTAACTTTAAGCAAAATTTGGCAGCTTCTGCCCCACCGTGAACCGTGCGATTGGATTTTCATGTAGTGTCTTTTTGTGGGTATATTTTGAACTATCTATTTATTATATGCAATTAAATTTTCCGTGGATCTGATTTAGTCTGTAAATGATACCTTAACGCGAATAACAAGTATGGTTTTGGTATCATTTACTTGAAATCAGTGAAGCAATTATCTGCTATTTCTCGTTGAAACTGTCTTTAACTGCCATTGATTGTGTATGTAACGGAATTTCTAAAAGTAAGATGTAAGTAAAATATACACGACTTTCATCAAAAGCATTTAATAATATAAGATGAGTGGATTTTAGAATCTACAAGGTTTGTCGCAGCATCTGGATGCTTGAAATTACCATACTAGTCAGTCGGGAACGCCACACTGGCACTGTGTCGCATAGTGTCAGCCGTATCGTGTTATTTACCATACCGGTATATTGGTAACTATGCTGCAGCTTCACTGTGTAAAAAATCAAGTAGACAGTATGGTAAATAACACCCAAACTCTGGTAAATCCCACCGATTATTTTTTTCAGTGTACTGTAGCAATGCCAAGATGTAAAAGCAACTGCTGAAGCGGGTAATTCAGCATTTTGTGCGTTCTCACACTCTTTTTTTACATCCAGATTGCTAAATCAACTTTACTTTTTTGATATGAATGCGGAGCGGAATGCACTCTTTTCGCGGAGTGTCATGCGCTTTTATGGTGCCAAGTTCACCTTGCATTCATAACATTGGGGGTTTTTTGGCGCTAGACACAGACTCCGGCACCGAATTTCACTTCTCGATCTTTAACAAGGTGTGTCGTTTCTAAAATGATTCGTAAATGGCAGTTCCTGATGGCAAAATACAGTACATTTACGGTAAAGATCTGGATGCCAAACATGAAGTACAGTACGACTGCATTCCCACGGTTCACATATGCAGTTGTTTTATTCGCCTAACATCAAAATGAAATTCACGACTTCGAACATTACGGAGGTCATTATGATATTACGTTAGCAGCGAAATCCCTTCGCCTGGTTTGGAAGCGCACGCAGTTTCAGCGCAGTGCTTATTCTTCTCCGTACAACGGGAAAAATCGACGGAACGAAACGGAAAAGAAGAACATTGATGGCGGAAAATGAGCGACGCTCGTAAGTACCAGACATGGGAATTCGTGCTAAAACAAACTTGTTTTTCACTAAATCCTGTTCTTCGCTCCTCCCCCTAAAATGCTTTAACCAGTTCCCCCCCCCCCCCCACCCTTCACTCAACAGCGGTTCATGTACGGATTCAATTGTTTTGCGTGTTCAATTCACTTTAGAGCGAGCGTTCGTTTTAGCTCTAGGAAATGGGCCCCTTTGCGTGAAAAGCACAACACTCCTGTAGGTGCAAGACCGCAAAGTTGTCGGTGTTAATTGTTATTACCTATTAAATGAGTAGTTTCCACCGAAAGCTATTAAAATTCCAAATTGTGTTGAGCGTGATTGATGCGAGGGAATCTCCAGTCTTCACCAGAATAACTTAGGGTAGATTGCTCTATTGTTGATTTTAGCAGTTTCAGACAATTTTTAGAGTAGTTTTGGGAGTCTCATCACGCTGTGATGAAATTCATTCAATTTACTGATGGACCATTAGACGAGGTCTGAAGCAGAAGAAAACGTTAAATGTTTTCCCTTCAAAATCTTACATAGAAAACAATTCACACAATGGGAAGTTTTAACATCTACTCCTGAACGACTTATCAATTAACAAGTCTTTTTAAAAACCGCTCGAATGGAAGTTCGATTACACAAATGACGTCATTTTTATTTTTGCAATTTATCCAATGTTAATAGAAAACATTTACATAATGTTCAGGAGCTGATTTTCCGAATTCCCTTTGTGTGATTCATGGAAATGGTTCATGGAAAAATTCATTCCTCGTGGAATTTTGAAGAGAAATCACTTAAGGCTGTGTCACACTATCAATATACTCCATCAAAATGTCAAGGTCAAGTGCTGTGAATGGTCCAAGTCATCGAATAAGCCAATCATAACGCCTGACCTTGATATATTCATGATTAGCTTTGATTGTGTGACACAGGCTTTAGTTTTGTCTTTTAATTCATACCTTGTATATATATAGTATTTCATCCTTAAAATGTTTAATAATTTTGTTCATCACTTTATATGATTGTTTTTCTTTTTAATACGCACTCCTGAAGTTAACACTCTTATACTTTATACTTTGAAATTGGGGCTGCAGATGGGGGTAGTTGCAAGTTTATAAATGTATTATAAGAGTGTGGCAGATTTGTACAATACGTACTTGATTAGCACAAACAAATCGATGCCTGTTATTTCTTCCTGATTCCTACCTATTAATAACATTTTTTCATACCACGTTCTTTCCACAGCACCACTCACTAGTTCTATGACTTCAATGCATTATCAGCGTGTGAACTCAGCATAAAATTATACTTAATACTTTACAGTTGTTTTTCTTTATTATTCTCTCCTTTTCTAAAAGCTTAACACAGTTTATACTCTTAAATTTTATAACTACTTAGTGCATACACCCTGCATGCCGTCTTACTGGGGGATTTTTCGCGTTAATGACGGTGGTTTCGAAATAAAATTTGTTTGGGGAAAAGTATGGCAACCGTTGGTAATTGAATCTCCTCCGTGAGCTTTTTAGTGCTTGTTAGTGAGAGCTCAACAGCGTGTCCTATGAGTGCGGAATGAGTGGGTCACATGCAGGCTTTTTATGTTGCGTCCATAATTTCATGCTTTTTAGTGATTAGCCTAAATTACCATATGTTTACGGCGCCGCGACGCGAGTGTGTGATAAATGACGAGTGCATAAATGCGCGTCCAACACTCGCTAGCAATTGCCTTTTTCAACCCATCAACTGAATAAACGATTGAGCTCCATGTAGTTCTCCCCTAAAACCACCGGGACGAGAATTCTTGACCATGCTCATTCCCTGAGTTTTCCCTGATTTAACATAAAAAGCACTAGAGTTTGTGTGGAAGCTCCACATAGTTCTCCCCTAAAACCTTCATCAGGACGGGATTCTTGACCATGCTCATTTCCTGATTTTTCCCTGATTTAACGTAAAAAGCACTAGAGTTTTTGTGAAAGCTCCACTTAGTTCTCCCCTAAAAACAACAGGACGAGATTTCTTGACCATGCTCATTCCCTGATTTTTCCCTGATTTAACGTAAGAATCACAAGAGTTTGTGTGTTTTCACCTTCCGGCCAAAGTATCACAAGCGCCATGTGACGTTCAAACATTTCCGCCGCCATTTTATTTTTTTACAGAGAAATTGCTCAACGAAAGTGTCCGAAAATTTCACGGAATTTTCATCGTGCCGCCGATAAAAGTCAGTGAAATTCCGAACAGATTCAACCGACAATTTCTCTGTAAAAAAATAAAATGGCGGCGGTTTTGTAACGTCACATGACGCTTGTTATACTTTGGCCGGGTGTGTTTTTTAATATTATTTTCTACATTAACACAATATATTTTCATAGCCTCTGATTTTAAACATCTCAAATCTGTGTGGATAAATCCCAGCCAAAATGCATATAAACTTTATTCTTTGCTTTTTTGGCGACTAGAGGCAGAGAGTTTGAACTTACTCGGAAAACAGGAATAAGGTGATGGTAGAAGTTAGAAACGGCACTCACCTGAAACAAGAGAAAACCAAATTATTACAAAAAAAAGCAAAATGTATTTTTGTATATTATTTTATTAAAAGACACGGACGGCAAACGAAATATTTATGTAGGTTTGTTTTCAGGCAAATTCGAAATTCAAAGTAAATGCATACTCTGTTTTGCGTGACAACTCGTCGCCTTCCTGACATAAGGGCGTAATTACACTCTGCAATGAACCTTGTCCTCCATACAATTCAATGTTTTTTCGGGCTCATCTTAATGTGTAGTTACGCCCTAATGTCAGCCAAGCGACGGACTGTATCACCCGAGTTCCTTGAAGTTACTTCTCCTGAGTCTTGTGGAAGTGTAAAACTTCAAACCTCTTTTTCTCGGTTCAAAGTTGATGTTACTTAGCGCTTTTTAGTACTATTCGGTCCGATTTACATTTACTTATAAATGCCTCACAGAGACGGATCCAGAAATTTGGCGACACCGGCTTTCCTCAATTTAAACCTATGATGAATAATCGATTCTTGTCGGAGCACCTGGCCGCTCCAAGAATCGATACATTTCTATAGGTTAGAATGGAGAAAAGACAATGTTGCCGTCTGATGGTAAAATTATAACAATTTGCGAGTGAAAATTCTACAGCGTCAACATGTAGCTACGGGAAAGAAATCCAGGGATTTTGGCGCTCCACAAACCGTGATTCAAAAACCAATACCGAGACCTGACAAAGCGCCCCACCCACAGCCGCGAGAATTTCATCACTGCCAAAGAGGCGAATTTTGCGGACAAGAGCATGGACACTACCAAAAACCGCGCAAGTCAAATGAAATCATTGCGTAGAACTGCGGTTTTGTCCTGGCACGATGGACAGGGGTGCGAGAAAATCAAGTCGGGTTGGAGTTACCCTTCTCTGCTTCCGCGACAGGAGACCCTGGGAGGGCGGAAAGGGGCGTAGCGGGCGGAGGGGCGGAGGGTGGATTATGAAGAGCGGGTTGGGCGTAAACGAAGGGTAATCTAAACATCATTACATTACAGGACAATCATCTGCAAGTATCTTGACAGGTCCCGCCTGAAATTCGTCACTCCACGTAGCTTGATTTCCGCATGAGCTCCAGAATGCGTAGATCTATATGCAACACAGGACTCACTCGGAAATTGAGATACGTCATTTTGTAAAAGGGGCGACGAATTATCTGCTCCGCGGTGCGGGACGCCGCGCCGGCCGCTGAGGGGAAGCAACAATGGTCGAGGCCATCGGCGTCCTCCGATAATCGCTATCTCTGCCGCGCAAAGTAAAAACGCCATAAGAGCATTCCAATGTTGCCAACTTTCCTCTTGAAACTGTTTATTTTTGAAAAAAGTTATGAATATTTTTCATTGAAATTTTACGGATTTACAGATCAAATCACGAGCGGAGTCCACTGAGAGATCGAAAGAGAAATATTCACAACTTTTTCTAAAAATTCAAGATTTGTTGGAGGAAATATGGCAATGCCTGACGACTCGTATGGCGTTCTTCCTTAATATGGCAGATCTGGGCTTGGATACGGTCGGGATTGATAAATGCACAAAAAACGGGCTCGTGATGCTGTTGGGGTTAAACCGTAAACGTCACGAATGGATGCGTCTCTTTCACCGCGGTGTTGATTCCATCGATTGTGTTTTTTTTCGCGATTTGGTTTTGGTTGGGGTACTCGCTATCTATTTGACAGGTATTTGGACCGCGTTAAGCAAAAGTAAACTTTTGCCAAATTTAATTGGGCAATTGTATCTTTTACAAGAAAACGGTACTGCGGATTTTTGTCCAAAGTTCAGTGAATGGAGAATTTGCAGGTGTCTGAAATTTGATGAATTTCGTGTTTGAATAGACGCTACCAAGTTAGCTGAACACTTCGTTCATAAATTGAACAATTATTGGATGATAAAATGATCTAATCTGCTAAAACACATGCGTTTCAATGGGAAATGCCGCCAGATAACGTCACTAGGCGGCGCATTTTCTCACTTTTAAATCTATATACATACTATTTCCCTTGGCCGAAAAAATTATAAAAAATACGGCAAAATCAGCTGTTTCGGTACTTTCAGATGAAGCAATAAAAATGTGCATGCAAATGCTCCATTTAAAGCAGTGAGCTTTACCTTTCATCTGCCGAAAATTTATGAGCAACTATGGTAAATCCCTGAATTTACTGGGGTTGATATCTGAAGTTGTGAAAATACGCGATTCATTGGCAGAATAGAGTGGAACATTGCGAGGTCATGCCTCACGCCATCGCGCCTTCAATTTTGCAGACGCAACACGGACATCCATCGAGTACGAATAGTTGTATCGCTGCGCCGTCATCAACGCGCGTCCTCTCTCTTTCCTCTCTCTCACCTTGGTGTATTTTCTCACTTTTAAATCTATTGAAAAAAATTATGAAAAATACTATAAAATCAGCTCTTTAAGCACTTTTAGATGAAGCAATAAAAAAATTGCGTACAAATTCTCCATCTTCGGATATCACGAAGCAGATTCCTTTGATTTTTCAAAAAATAGCTGAGGAACGCCGGTCGCTTTCTTCTCCAATCAGTTAGCCGCGATGCAACTATACGTGTTCGAAGGATATGCGCATTGCATAAGTCAGAAATTGAAGGCGAACTGAAAAAAGTGGATGCAAGCGTGTTCCATCTCACCGTCGTTCACTAATGTCTGTTCAATATCACCTGGATGCAAATATTCGTGCTTGAGGGATATGCTTGACGCATACGCATTAATCTGAAGGCGAACTAGAAAGAACGAATATCGTTCCATCGAATCCTCGATCGACAAAACAAACCCGCAAAGGAAACAATTGCAAATTGATTTCCGTTGTTCCTTACAGAAAATACTGCCACCTAACTAATGAGTCGACCCTCGATTTCCCACGAAATCTCCACCACCAAAATTCCTCCACCTGATGTTTCCCGCGCGAAACACGCCGGAAATGAGCGTGTCAATGGGGTCAGACATCCGTATTGCCGCGCTGGGTAAAAGCGCCGTATGGACTTTCATACTTTGCCGAATTTCTTTCGATAAAGGACGAATTTTCAAGAAAACTTGCGAGTAATTTTCCTCTAATTTTCTGGAGGAGGTTATTCACAACCCAAGCTAAAAAGCCCACTAATTTTGAGGAGAAAAATTCATAACTTTCACCAAAAATAATAATTTTATCGAAGGGGAGTTTGGGAGTAAGCGAATGCTGATACGTCGTTTCTCCTTGCGTATCGGTTACAGTCTCAAGCTCTGGCGACGACGGACCCGGCGCACGGTGGATCGAGTAAATCGGAGTGGTCGGACATGAAATTTTTTACTAAAACTGCAAATTTTTATGTTCATTTCGTCACATTTTAAACTTAAAGGAGTGCTTCTTGCAAGAAACACTAGAAAACCAATGAAACCACTTTGAGAACTTCAAAGTCTTGTATACATGGAGTTATAAGCGTTCAAAGTTTCCAAATTTCGCCTGAGCTCTCCGATTGACTGGATCCACTGTGCGGCGACAGGTCCGTGGCCGGGAAAGCTCGGGAGTTTATTAAGCGCTTGTTTAAAAGCTTTTAACGAAGCTGGGAACAAGGACAAGGTAGCCAGGCTTATCGCGGCGCGCTGATCCGGGGGCTCGTGGGGTACAAGGGGCATCATCCGGGCGATCCCTGCGGTGGCCCCGAAGACATCCCTCGGCTTGTCATCGCCCCGAACAGGCAAAACCCATTAGCTTTGCGCCGTCACGGAGTGGCTCCCGCCCGGCCTCACCTTTGCGGTCCCGTCTGACGTCACCCGACGGTCTTCGCTAATCCTCGAGAAGTTCCGACGCCGGATTCGAGATAATGGACCGCAGCCCCCTCCCCCCGCCCCTCCACGTCCGACGCTTAATTGAAACGACCGAATAACAGTGACAGTCTGGATTTTCGGGGGGGGGGGGGGGTTTCTTGAGATGAGGGTGGCGAGGAAAATGTACCCGAGATCGGGGGAAAAAGTTCGGCGATACTTGACGAGTTTGATACTTCGATGAGCAACAGTTTTTCGTTCGGTTTGTACTGCATGCACTGTTTAAGAAAAACACTTGACATGCATACCTACGAGGACATAGATATGGTCCTCCCTGCAAATTTGGCATGAAATTGAACTAATAGATTTTGAGATATGGCTGTACACAGAAAAATGCAAATGGAAAGAAATGGACCACTACATAAGGTACGAATACAATCATTCTGGTATCTGGTTCCTGGCCATTTCACGTAGAATACGATTCGCGCGACAAAAATTACGTAACTGAGATAGGAGCGTTTTTAGTTTACATTTGTGATGGGAATTTTGCATTCCTTTCACAAGAAGAGGGACGGAAGTGAATATTAGTCTACTTGGATCAATCGCGCACCAGAATAGTAACGGCAAATTCTCTACGATTCAAAAAAAACGTTCAATACTGTTTTTAAAAAAGAAGCGGAAACTTTTAAACAACGCAATAGAGATACGTGGTCTCGCACTTTGCCTAACGATGTACAAAAAATTCCGAGAACTGCTAAATCATGAGCCTCGAGGATTGGTGGACAGGGTGTTTCGGTTTTTTTTTTTTTTTTATTTTGGGAAATTCTGATGAAATCCTGATTATTCCTAATTTTTGACTTCTAAATCCTGATTTCAAAATTTTTCCAAATCCTGATCAAATCCTGATTCTTTGCGGAGAAAAATTAAAGTTCCTGCATAAGCGTATGCGAAGATGAAATCCTGATTTTTCCTGATTTTTGACTGCTAAATCCTGATTTCAACATTTTATCAAATCCTGATTTTTTGCGGAGAAAAATTAGAATTTCTGCACAAGCGTATGCGAAAGCATACAAAAATTCGATCGGAAGGCCGACTTTTCTCAAATCCTGATTTTACGACCGATTTTTCCTCAAATCCTGATGAAATCGGGATCAAATCCTGATTAACCTCAAATCCTGATGCTAGACACCCTGGTGGAATATATGGAAGATGTGCGCAATTTGGACAAATAAAGCAATGTTGCGGTGTTCCGATTGGCGACTACTCAAAATTCTTCGGGTTGATGACCCGGATCTGATTAATCCCTCCTTATCCGCACTTCAAATCAGCCCTCTTCTCTTCTCTTGAGTGAGCTCACATAAAAAAGTCATACTGACGGGCGGTATGAATACGCTTAATTATGAAACGATCAAAGCCTGAGGAGGTGGCTACGACGCTTATCGGTGATGAAGCAATTAAAGAAGGGACCCGAGGATGATTGATGGAGTCCTGATGAGCTGTTTTCCGATCCCTCGGGATCTGTGTATGCATCTTTAACTTTCAGCACGCGACCAGCGTTCAAATCAAAACATGCTAATAAGCAAGGGAGTTTCGTCATGCAATACTCAGAAAATGGGCACTGATCTGATTGTAAGGTATAAGTAGGGGGTGGGCCACGAGGTGTGTCATGAAGTTTCTTTGTATAATATTAAAAATAAAACATTAAAATAGGAGTGAGGCGAATGAAATTTGAAACGATGAAACGTTTTGGTTACATTCGTGAAAATTAGCCTTGTTACCCCAGGGTGAGGGCTTATTTGTATGCTAAAAAAAGTTGGAAAAGTTCAGTTCCCTGGTTTCCAATAGGTGCCAAAACATGTATCATAATGGACCACTAGACAAGGTACGAATTTAAGCAATCTGATACATGTTTCTTAACCAGAATTTCACGTAGAACACGATTCACACTACGAAAATTACCAAAATCAACTTCTAACAAAGATATTAACGTTTTTATTTCGCACTTGATACGAGGAATTTGAATCTAGCCCGCTCACTAAGAAACTCAAAGCTCTACGTGATGTGCAAATCGCGTACAACGAACAACAGGTTTCAGCAAGCATCTCAATCGAGCAATGTTCATTTTCCCACCATGTGTTGTTCAAACTATTGGTAATTTGCTATAGCTGTAGTCCAAGTGTCAAGATTGAAGTTGAAGATTTTTACATCGCAGAGACTGTCATGATAAACCATTTAGCGCGCGATGTGAATCACGTATGGGGCATTGAGTTTTTCATGAGCGGGAGGTTTGAATTCATGACATCAAGAATCAATAAATATCTTCGTCAGGAGTTGGAGTTTGGTAACTTTTCGTTGTGTTGAATCGAAGTTCTACGTAAAATTTTGTTGAGAAAACATGTATCAGAATGCCTGACATTCGCACCTTGTCTAGTGGTCCATTCCAGTAAAAGTTTCAGAACGATCGGAGCAATTTTTAGAACTCCCGCCGGCGACGTTTTTACATAAAAATCGAGCTTTTTTTCTGCAAGAAAAACGTTATTCTTGATCACAGGGTGGGGAATTTTTTTTTTGTAAAAACGTCGCCGGCGGGAGTTCTAAAAATGCGCCGATCGTTCTGAACCTTTACAGGAATTATTTTTCTATGTTTTGGCACCTATTGGAAACTGGGGAGCTGAACTTTTCCGACTTTCTGTTTAGGATACAAATAAGCCGCACCCTGACGTAACAATGACGAGGCGCGTGAATGATCGATTATCGACATTTCCCCCATTTCAAGCTAGGGTAAAAAGTCGATAATGACCATGTTCGCAACGAACACCGTCATAATCGATCCTTTTCAATGAGTTTGAATGGCAGATCAATCGATACATCGCAAAGCACGCCACGTCTTGCACGCGGTGCATGCACATCCCCTAATTCAAAAAAGGTGTAAGGAGAACCCGTCGAGATGCGTAGTGACGGGCGATACCGGGAGACCGATAGACAAAGCGGATGAAAGAAGCGGGGCTCCACCTGAAGGTCGCGGAAATTCGAGACTCGGCGGGGGAGGGGGGGGGTGGTGAAGGTGGGGGAGGGGGCGGAATTCCGAGTTAGGAAATCGACAAAGAAACGAAATAGCGAGAGGAAAACTTGACGGTGGCAGAAACTGCAGCGGAAGTACCTATTAGAGGGAACTAGGGAAGTCAACTTTGGAGGAGCGATGAGTGAGCTTGTCAAAGACGGAGCCGGTCCACGGGCTCAAGTTCGATTCCGCCGCCGACTCCCCGTTGCCAGATGTCCCGAAAACTGCATTATAGACCGGCTCAATTTATCCATATGGCTAACGCTGCCGTCATAGCCAAGAGAGCAGTAAGTCCAAAAATCAAGTTTTGAGGAAACGGGCTCACAGGTATCTGACCGGAAAATTTTATTGAAAGAAGCCTCCATCCATTGTCAAATTGCCACTATTCATCCGAAAGACTCCCCGAAATTATTTGGATGATTAAAAATCGACCGATTTTATTTCAATTACAAAAGCGCTGTCTCCACTCGTCAAAATGGCGTCACAATGGAAGCTGAAAGTGAATCGATTTCAACGATAAGTGGCTCAAAGTCGGGACTTGGTGCGATTGATGAGAAGTACAAATCAAAAAAGAGCGGCGCGACTCTTTTTTGATCAAGAATCGCGAACAGATCGTATTTATCGATTCACTTTGAGCTTCCATTTTGACCCCATTTTGACGAGTGGACACAGGGTTATACGATGGGTATTTTTCATTTTCATGTTAGGCTTGTGTAAGGCAAGACAGCCAAGTGCCATCTTCTGGATGCTTTTGTGGTTGCGTTTCGGATACACCACAAACACATGTGCGGGTAAGAAATTGGCAGAAGAGGGCGGCACTTTACCTGAAAGCACTGTTTTCATCGGCTCTCTGGGTTGCTAATGTCACTTACTGCTGTCTTGCCTGAAACTACGTCATTTTTTTGCGCACCTACGGCTTTCGCTTGTCTCGTTTCCATACAATTAACATGAATTTCGCTATTTTACCTATTTCATTGATTTCCTCTAAAAGAGATTAGACGAGTTTTGAAGGAAACTCTAATTCGAAAATTTTACATTTATTGCTCTCTTTGCTATCATAGCAGAGCGAACAGCACTGTCTATCTCTAAACACACAATCTTGCAGGACATGCGTTCAGTCGGAGAAAGACTCTGAAAGTGCCAAGAATACTAAAAAAATGTCTCATCCGGAAACGTTGTACACCTCATTGTCCAAATGTAGCTTTTCATCCCTCTTCCAAAAACCTCTGTCGGCCTCATTTAGGGATGAAACACTTTTTCGGGATTTTCGCCACGTCAGAGCCCTCCCGTGGCTGAACGCTGCAGTTCCGGTCAGGTCGACAACGGTTTTGGGAATCAGGATAAGAAGTTCTGTAAATTCTTAAAAATTAGTTCATTTTGAGGTGGGATACCAAAATGACAGCGACCACCCCCCCCCCCCCCCCCGGTCTGTTATTATAAACGTGACCAAAGTTAGGTGGCATTGGAGAGGTGGATATAATTGAGCATAGAACGTTGAGAATAAGTGTGCGGATAAAAAAAGTACGCCGTTCTTTAATTTTCAATGACTGAAACAAGGAAATAGTACAATTTTCAGCGAAGTAAATTTTAAGAATGTTACTGATTTCCTCCGTACTAATATCACACGCATTCACAATGGTGCCATGCGCTAATCGTTCCGACAAATAGGAGGACATTTTTCACTACCTTAAAAATGATTTCGTCACCGATTAAATGCCGCGCCACAAACACTCAAGAATTCTAGCGGTGGGTTGAATGTAAATAAAAAGCGCTCCCTGGAGCGCTTACAAGAAAAAGTAGTAAGCTCCCAAAGGAAGCTCACACTCTCCACGCCAGATGACCATTCTAACGAAAAGTATCCGTCGCAACGGTGGGTAGGATTGCGATTCGGCGAAACTTGGAAGTCTCCGACAACTTCAACTTGCGAGGACACATTTAAAAACTCATCCGTCTCATTGGGCAACACGAGGTATGTCTTACCTCGTTGACAGGAGGCAAAAAAGTTGGTTTCGTTTAATCACCTTGTCAAATTTTTCTTGCCGGGGAAAACTTAATTTAGGACTTATCAGACCATCTCAGACTCATCAAAAAAGATATTTACATGGCGCGTATGCCTGAGAAATATATATTATTCTCTTTTAAACAGATGTGACGTATCAATTAAGGGAGTTTAATCAGTCGAAGGACGAGGGATGGACAAAAGTCGTAAGGAAGGAGGGTGAGCTGCAAAAAAAAAAAAATCCTAGGCCAAGGGCCAAGGGGTGCCTGACTCTCAGACTTTTTCACCGTTGTATACCCTTTAGCTTCACTCATTACATCGAAGATGCATGGAAGACATCGTGCAGACAAACATTTCTTACAGGGGTAACTGAGGAAAAAATGCCAAAAACCGGGAAGAAAGCCCCTTCGGGGAGGGGGGATAAAAGAAGGACTTAGCGCTTAAAGGATAAGTCGCATAAGTGCAGTTCTCACTATTACAAGAAATTCGTGTTTGAAATTTTAAAGTTAAATGGAGCTTCGAAGCGGGAAGAAAGTTCTAACTCATTTTTTGTTCTTCAAAAATTAAATATGTAGAATAAGAAAATTTTTCATAGGATGTAATTTAAGACTAGTTTTAGTTGAAATCATTAATATCTCAAGTTTTTCAAAAACTGCACTTATGCGCCTTGACCTCCAAATCCCACAATTCAGAATAGAGTAAGGGATATTCAAAACCCCCTTCCTCAAACTTCGCCCCCATTCCAACGGGGAATTTTCAGAGGCCGAGAGCCTGGCCGTGGAATGAAATCCACTTTCCTGGAATTAACTGGACTTGATTTTGTAATTTGGATCAAAAAATTTCACCTCCGTTTAGAAACAACGAAAATGCCTCAGTTTCCGCATCGATAGCTAAGGAACAATACCGCCCAGTTGAAAATTTTGACAAAATTGAGTAAGCGACTTTGCCGCGTTCTACCGTACAGAATACGCGAGCTGATGTTCCTAGTTTTTTCCAATTCCACATGAGAGCGCTATGATAACGTGTAATGTATTAAAAAAAATCAAAATGGCCAAGTTTTTTCATCATCTTGCAAAATTGGCAGCAGAGTAGTCCAGATCGCAATAAATTGCGATTACATGTTAAAATTGTTGATATTTCATTGGAAGGCTGTGTATCATGCCTATCTACTGATGGAAGTAACACTTCTCATTGAAATTCATTTCAATAAAATTGAAATAAAGTTGCAATTCCTCACTGCATTGCACATTGCCTACCTTTCTGATAGATGGAGCTCATTTTGTTGATTGTTTAAAATCGGCTTTTATTGCCCAAATTTAATGACGTAAACATCTTGTAATTTCGTAGTATAATGTTTCAATTTTGTTGCAATAAATTGCAATTTAATTTGAAGATGTTCGTTGGACTGTGCTAAATGCGTGGGCGGCATTGTTCCTTAGCCATCGATATGCAGATAAGGTGCCTGCCTTGATAAAATTATTTTAATTCTTGTGTTACTTTCGGTTGATATAAGAAGTGAAACACAAATTTTGTGTTGATTTCGATATAATTTGCGTTGAATTCAGCGCAGAAAAGAACGGACAGACTGGGAAAACGCATTCATGCAATTGCAACGTTGGTAATCACCAGTCGCTATTCATTAAATATCTTCGAGAAAACTAGCTTGCATTTTCTCTTGAAATGTCAACCGGAGGCTATTTAGGGTTATTTTGTGTTTTACTTCCCGCATTAACACAACTTTTGTGTTGAAATTTCTCTCTGTGGGTTGCTTTTACAAATCGTCACCTACCGGCCGAAGTATCACAAGCGCCATGCGACGTTTTAAAATTTCCACCGCCATTTTATTTTTTTACAGAGAAATTGTTCGACGAAGCTGTGCAAAAATTTCACTAAATTTTCTTCGTCCTGCCGATAAAATTCAGTGCAATTTTCAAACAGATTCAACCAAAAATTTCTCTGTAAAAAAAAAAAAAAAATAATAAATAGCGGCGGAAATTTTTAAACTTCGCATAATGCTTGTAATACTTTGGCCGGAAGGTAACGAAATGAGTGGGATATTGCAGTTCCTAGAGTACCTTTGTAGGGAGAGTATGTACAACTCGATTTATGTAGTTCTTACGGCCCAAAAGGGCGACAACGTGAAAAACGAAAATCACTAGGAAAGTGCTACTGCCAACTAATGCATTTGAAAGATTAATGAATAGGTCCGACAGCACATTGTAAAGAAGCGTTTTTAAGGATTAAGACTTTGTAACTGAGGAAATATATATAAAATCAAAGTTTTATACGTTCTTTTATAATTTTTGATCAGTGTAGCTACTCTCGGAGTTTGAATTAGTACCACTGAATCATTCGAGTTCATAGGTTGGGTGCCTTTTTGGGCCCTAAGCGCTACATGACCTGATCAAACCTAACTTTCAAATTTTCGAGGTGCCCATACCAGGGTGTCTAGTATTTTTAAATTTTGAAAAATCCTGATATTTTTCTGATATTGTATAAAGAATTCCTGAATTTTTCATTTTGAAAATTCCTGATATTTTCTTGATTTTTCTCGACTCCTAGCACGGTAGGCAAAAAGCAGTAAGACTTTCTCCGCTGAGGAGATTCGCGTAAAAAAATTCCTGATAAAACGTCCGATTTTTCCGATTTTCCTGATATTTTCCTGATTGTTTCTTGATCGGCCAACTTCCTGATATGCTCCGATTTTTCCGGTTTTTCCTGATGCTAGACACCCTGCATACTCTCCCTACAAAGGTACTCTAGCAGTTCCTTATTGCAATATGAAGTGGAATTGGCAACGGCGGAGGGAGAAGTGTGCCTTTTGGGCCCGAGCCGAGCCGGCGATACAAAGCACAAAATTGGTTGCGCACACTTTGAAAATATTCCGGTCGCGTCTCGCTCTGCACACGGTACGCCGCCGACGCCGCCGCGCACTATATTATGTATGTCTTACAATCGCACTATCGCACATCCGCAGATCCGCAACGTCAAATGTAATCTCGAGCCCCGCCGAACCGCCCGGCGAATCAACGAGATTCCACCCCAATCCACCCCCATCATCCCCTTTCGTGCTCTTCACTCGCACCCACCTTCCGCACAACTCCGGCCGAGGCCTTAGATCATCCGCCTAAAAATCAAATCACAGTTTCGCGCTCGCACTCTTCATTTTTCCTGCACAGAGGGAGAGCATCTTTGGTCCTCAGTATTGACCGAACTACATCCAGAAAAAAGATTGGTAGAATTTACCATTCTTTCACGCTGCATTTTACACAGCGTGAATTCAAAGTCGATTCTGCCAGAGGAATGGTTACCTGTACCAGTATAAAGTACCTTTCTTCTTGCAGAATTGACTCTGGATTCACGCTGTGTGAGATACAGCGTGAAGGAATGGTAAATTCTACCAATCTTTTTTCTCGGTGTAGTTCGCGGTATCTTCTGACTGAAAATGGACGATGAAACTGCCAAACCACGTACGTCGTTTGCGGTGTTACCACTGTTTCTGTTTCTAAATATCATCTCCTATTTTATTATACTAAGGGAGAACAACAGCATCGTTCCCTAAAGTTTTTTTTTGGTCAGAATTTGCTGCTCACAGAGAGAAAAAATCACTGAATATTTTAAGAATTGACGTTGAGTAGTTCTCCATTAAAAAACAAAGTATGGCAGGAAGTCAACAACTTCGCAAGTCGAGCTGCGTCATTTGGGAGTTTCACTGCCCGATGCGGTCATCGTAATTTTTGAGCCAATGGACCACTAGACAAGGTACGAATTTCAGCATTCTGATTCATGTGTCTTAACCAAAATTTCATGTAAAACACGATGCGCACAACGAAAATTACCGAAATCAACTCCTTACGAAGACATTTAATGATTCCTGGTGCGTGAATTCAAACCACCCGCTCATGAAAACTCAATGCTCTGCGTGATTCACATCACGCGCTAAACGTTATCATGACACTCGCTACGATATAAAAATCTGGCAACCTCAATCTGGACGCTTTGGCTCAGCTATAGCAAATTGCTTATGTTTTGAACACCACATGGTGGGAAATGAACATTGCTCGATTGAGAAGCTTGCTGAATCCGTTGCAGTGCGCGATTTGACTCACGTAGAGCTTTAAGTTTCTTGTGAGCGGGCAGTTCAAATTCCTTGTAACCAATGTGGAATAAAAACGTTAAAATCTTCGTTAGGAGTTGGTTTCAGTAATTTTCGTTGCGCAAATCGTGTTCAACGTGAAATTTCGGTCAAGAAACATGTATCAGAAAGCTTAAATTTGTACCTTGTCTAGTGGTCCATTCTCGTACAAACTCCAAGCTGATCTTGCTGCGGCAGAACTCTGCTACAAACCAATTTCATAATGTTCTCCGCCTAAGAAGCTCAGTGAGTCTCTAATGAGTCTTTCGGTCGTGCGGCAACCACTATACTAAGCATTCGACTGTCGCAAAGTTTCCTCTCGGAAAATATTAATTTTTAAAGGTAGTCATAGTTAGTATTCCCTGAAATTTCCAGACTTTTTAGATCAAATTACGAGCGAAATTTTCTCGAAAAGTTATTGTCAAATATTTACGAGTTTTCCCCGAGAATTCGCGATTTGTCAAAAGGAATTCGGCAGCGTCTGAAGGCTCATACGGCTTTCTTCTTTAGTTCGGAACCGCGAGTGGCCGCAGTTAGAGTACCTTTATAGACAGAGTAAGGCCTGTTCTGTCCGGTTTTTCAATTGGTCGCGTGAAAATAGGGCTAACACGATGTTCTTAACGGCCGTAAATAAACAAAAACAAACATGATGGCTGTTATCAAAGCAAGTTTGAGGTTGGCCGGCCAGGATCGCCTAGTGGTCAGCGCGTCTGACTCTAGCCAATAGTCCCGGTGCGAATCCCGGTGTGGCGACAAATTTTCATGAACTGACGAGTGGATCGTCAGAAACAGATTCCACCGCCTTAATCCCGAAAATTTGAAAGCCTGGAGCATGGATGTGCAAAGTTTCCTCTCGGAAAATATTAATTTTTGAAGGTAGTCATGGTTAGTATTCCCTGAAATTTCCAGACTTTTGAGATCAAATTACGAGCGAAATTCTCTCGAAAAGTTATTGTCAAATAATTACGAATTTTCCCGAGAATTCGCGATTTGTCAAAAGAATTAGGCACGTCTGAAGGCTCATACGGCTTTCTTCTTTAGTTCGGAACCGCGAGTGGCCGCAGTTAGAGTACCTTTATAGACAGAGTATGGCCATTTCTGTGCCGGTTTTTCATTGGTCGCGTGAAAATAGGCTAACACGATGTTCTTACGGCCGTAAATAAACAAAAACAAACAAGATGGCTGTTATCAGCAAGCAAGTTTGAGGTTATGCACATCTTACATCCTCCTGTGATAAAGGCGAAGGGCGACTTAATAGGGTTTTCATGTGTTTTTCGTGTGTTATTCGAGGATATGCTAGTTTAAATTGTTACTGCCATATAATTGAAATTTTTGTCAAATAGCTTCTCAGCAATGTTACGGTGAGCGGCCATCTTGTTTGTTCATTTACGGCCGTAAGAGCATCATGAAGCCTAAAAACTCGTTGACCAATCAAGAAGTGGCACAGTTTTCCTGTAGTAAAAAGATACGAATAGCCATACTCTGTCTATAAATGCACTCTAGCCGCATTCACATTCACGAGGAAGTAAACACCCAGTCTCGTAATCTCAATCGCGTTGAGCTAATAATTTTGCGAAACCCGGACGATTTTAATTTCGAACTCGTCTCAAAATGTCCGTGCTGAAATGACGAGATTTCTGAGCTGGGCCCTTATTTGTCCGCAGTGTTGTTTACCACGCTGGCGGAGCATAAGACAAACATCCATTCATATAAATGTCTAATTGCGATGGAGGGAATTATTCAAACGGATTTCTCATTGATCCAGGGAGCCCTCGACGTGGTTTCGAGCACCCCCCCCCCCTCCTGCCCCGCGACAGGCGTGGTCGCACGAGTCGGACCGCCGAGTTTGTGTTGCGAGTGAAAATAAACAGAGGCGGACCGGCGCTCCGTCAAACGAGCTCCTTTGCGCCGCGACGATAGGCAAAAGGCAAAGCCGACTCCCTCCGGCCGGGGCAAATCTAATATTCCTTCCCGAAATCGGCGTGCGTACAGGGTGCGGCCAAAGCCTCCGCACGGGGGAGTCTTCAGGTCCCCCTCAAAATATTTGCCCTTTGAGCATTCGCCGTGACTAGACTTTCAAATTTCAAAAACCCTCAAATAAATGGCTGAAGCGCAATAGCGCGTATCTCCATTGAGGTCTTGCCAAAATTTTAGCTCCTATTTTATACTTTCGAAGACAAAAAAGCCAATTATACAGCTTGATATTTTTAAAGAAAGACCAATGGCTGTAATTCTCAAACCTGTACCTATTGCTGCATGCACTGGAAAGAAAGTCGCTTGGATCTTGGAGCCGCTTAATGACATTGACAAGAAAAAATACTCTTGATTCGATCGGATTTTTCCTTGAATCGCGAGCCGAGCCTCTTGATTGAACCGGATTTCCTTTTGATTTCTCAAGGAAACATCCTATTGAATCAAGAGTATTTTTTCTCGTCATGTTTTTAAGAGTCTGGATCAAGTTCCAAGCGACTTTTTTTTCCAGTGTGGGAGATGATTTCTAGCCTACCTCACAAATCGCAGTCAGAATAGCAATCGCAGGCCCTTACGATAAAATAAAAATCACTTAACGGAGTTAAACACGGTATATTTACTATGCGGTACGATATTTAAAGAAAACTGTAAACTTAAATCTGATGCAAGGGTCCAAACAGTCAGAAAAATCAACCGCTTTTTGCGAATCGATTTGCCTCACGAAAAAGCGTCCGTTTACATTGAAGAAAGCCGGGTTTCACGGCAAAAATTGCTACATGCTTTGCTTCTTTAAATTGATGAGCTAAAAAAAAAGTCATTTAACCCTTAGATTCCCGGACAAAGTTGAATTGACCCGGGGCTTGCTAAAAAAAAAAGTGCTCCACGGGTTGCATTGGGCCTGGAGCACATACAAACTTCATAGTAAGTCTAAAAGTTCATCTTAAAAACAGAATCAGACTTCAAATGAATAGTAAAGAAAAACAATAGAGTGTCAACATGGTCAAAGAGAAGAGAAACGTAATCTGGCCTCGTTTTTCAACTTTTCTCCCAAATTTGATCTACACTTCAGAACAGCATAGAACGGAGCTTGTGAGTTCATGTCTCGTGCCATTGCGCCTTCAATTTTTAAGATGCAACACGGGCATCCATGAAGCACGAATAGTTGTATCTCTGCGCCGTCATCAACGCGCGTCGCTTCCCTTGCTCTATTTCCATGTTGTGTTCGTTTAGGTTGTCTTAGTGGTAGTAATGATTCAAGAGCTATCTGAGAAAAACATCCGAAGATAGGAGAGACGTAACTGGGCCTTTTTTTACAACTGTTCACACGAATACTGAGCCACACATCACCAACGGCAGCAAAGAGCGGAGCATTGAGAGTTCACCCCTCGCGCCTTCAATTTCTCAGATGCAACACGGACATCCATCAAGCACGAATAGTTGTATCTCTGCGCCAACAGCGAACACGCGTCTTTCATTGTTGGCCAGTTGGCTGATTATTGAAATCGATAGACAAAGCGATAAACATAGAGGACAAACTGAAAATAAAGCGATCCTGTTTGTGGAAGCGGGTGGTTGCAATGGGCAAAGGAGGAATTTATCAGACCAACTAACGAGAAATCCTTTAGTTAGTCCATCATTTCACCTTTTAGTCTATAACAACCACTCGTTTCAACCAATAGGCTCGCTCCATGTTCCCTATGCTTCTTTGTCTATCGCTGTGTCTATCAATTTCAATAATCAGCCCGAGAATTGGCACGCCGCACGGTGGATCGAGTCAATGAGAGAGGTCGGACATACATTTTTCGACTAAACTGCAATTATTTCTGTTAACTTCGTCACATTTTAAATTTCAATGGGTGCTTTCAGAAGAGAATTTTAAGAGGTAACCAATGAAACCACCTTCGGAACCTAAAAGTTTCGTATGAACGGAATAATGAGCTTTTAAAGTTCCCAAATTTTGCCCGACCTCTTCTATTGACTCGTTCCATTGTGCGCCGCCCCTGAACTTGCGGACCATTTTTCACGTCTCCCAGAATTTTCCGGGCTTCCCAACCTGCGACCACCCTGTAGCGAGCGTCTTCGGACTTGCGGCTCACCCTGTACACGTTTACGTTGTCGAGGTCATTTATTTAACTGTGACGCTTTCTTGTTAAATCAGCCGGGTAGCTCTTTTGAGCTCGGTTAATATTAACCACTCGAACTTGACGCATGGATCCTTGAGCGTGCCCCTCGCCCCCTCCCTTCGCAACCCCTTTCAACCCCGTCTCCCCCCACCCGGTTCCGCGACCGACTTCTCCAATTTGCACCGCTCGCAAGACTTACGATCTCGGCGGGAGCTCCCGGGCGGCTCGCGGGGCGGTGTCGGGTGCTCCATCCTCGCTTTTTAAACGCTCTCTCTGTCACTCTCGAAATAGAATTTTAAATTTCGCCCCGGAGGCGTTCCCCCGGTTGTTTCATTTCTAATTGCTTCCAATTATCTTAAATTAAACAAAGAGCGAGTAACCATCGTCTCCGCCTTGAGCTAACTCTAACTCCGACCCGTTTTTCAAGTGCGGCCATGGTCGCTAAGTGCCTCCGTGACGTTAGCGTGAAATTTTTTTTTTGTAGTGCTTGAGATAAAATACGGACTGAGAGAATCCTTCTTAGTGAGAAGACTAGCATGTTGCTGTATTCTCCTCACTAAGACGTGCGAGAATCGAAGATTTCCAGGCTGGACTTGTCGAGTCCCTAACGGAAGAACGTCGCTTGATTCCGAAGTTGCTGAATTATCCACTTACAATGTTTAAGTTTGCTCGGAAGTTATTAAAAAGTTTGTGTTGAAAATTTCATAGATTTTTCCAAGGGTAAATTTTTATAATAAGATACATTTCTTTGCTAGTTTTACGTAGAGAAGCAAAGTGAATTGGCATTTGGGAAGTCTTCGTAGCAAAAGAAAAAAAAAACACATTTTTTCTGGACGGTCATGAAATAAATAGCCATAAAAAGCGAAAGTCAAAAACTTTAAAGACAAATTTTGGCTATTTCCTTAAAATTTAACAAACTGATTGTGGGTGGACGCACTAGTCGTATAGACAGTAAGTTGGAGATGTGGCCAACGTGCGTTAAACTCCAAGAAACTGGAGATCTTAAAACAGTCTGCAGTAGCCTTCCTGTAGGGCCATAACTTGTGTTGCACCAAACAGCGTATCTCTTTGAGGGGAAATTGTGCTCGAATGAGCTTTTTCCCTCTGTATTAAGACTTCCAGTTTTCTGGATTTTAACGCACGTTGGCTACATCTCTAACTTGCTGTTTAAAATTTAAGTATATTCAAGCACTTGAAACTTCGGGGAAAAATACAATATTTTCCTTGACTTTTCAAAGCATCACAAATCCTAGCAACATCAAGATGTAGCCTCCGAGCTAAGCTATCGATATGAAACCATAAATTACACACACATATCTGGACCTAGGCGATCGGTCCAAACAAAGAATGGATCTACAAAGAGAGTTTTAAAAATAAATTATACACTGTTTTTAAAAACCCTCTGTGTATATCGATATCGACGGTGTAAGTCGGCAATCACAGATCTCGTTTGCGGTGTCTGAAAATCTCCGCCTCTATGTTCTTAAAGGACAACGAGAAGTTTGTGCAGAATTTTCTTCGCACAGAGAAGGAAAATCACAGCAGTTTTAAATAATTGCCGTTGAGTAGTTTTCCATTTAAAAAAGAAAATATGGCGGAAGTCTGCGACGTCGCAAACCGAGTTATGCGATTGCTGACTTACACCGTCGATGTGTTTTGCCGAGAGACGTCCATTCTTGTTAAGTATTTCTCTTCATATTTGGACTGCATTTTGCAATTTAGACCTATACATTCCGGCCCGGTTTAAAAACGACGTATGTGCTATTAGTTTCCCCATGCACATAAGTGTTTTTTCAGATTAGCCAGAATTTATAGGTCTAAATTGCAAAATGCAGTCCATTTATCTCTCATATCTCTCTTCTACTCACGCAAGCCTATGAGCTACCATTGCTACAGCCAGTTACGTTTCAAATTATGACCAATATAGGCCTCATCAGCGTAGTTACCCTAATTTCGGTACAGACTCGACGAAAACTCAATTCATTTCACAATTCCGTCCATTCTGGAAATTCAAGCTTTCCTCGACGTCCGACCTCGGTACAAGTCACCGTTCCATCCCTGCGGTAGTGTGCCTGTCAAGCCTTCGGAAACGCGTGGGACTCTCGAAACCCTGCAAATCACGGGAGCCAATTAAAGGCCTCGAGGGCCGCAACAAAACAGCCTATCTGCAGCGATCGAGTGACGTCACGGCACGCGAGGGCCAGTGGCGTGGCACACGTGTTAAAATGAATAAATTAGAGGGAAATTAGTTTCGGGTTGGCACGACCCGTCCGATAGTTCCTCGCTCCGCTGTCAAAAACGCATAACCGCGTTTTGTAACGAGCTCTCGAAGGCACGAAATTACGCGGGGGTTAGGAGTTTATTCGAGAGTTCACTTGGGCGGTTTTCCCGGCGGAGGCTCTCACGCTACTGCAATGGGAACTGTCATAAAAATGAAGAGGGCGCCTCGGCTCGGCACAAGTTTCTCGGTGGCAGTGACAGTGCTCGGCCCGGAATCTCCGGGTTCCACCCCCGTTTCCCCCGGGTGCCCGCCCCGGTGACGAACATGCGATGTTACGTCTGACAGTAAATTCGAAGCCGCGCCAGCGAGTGTTGTTTGAAAATGTCAAAAAGGCTCCTTTCCGGGTCTGATTGTCTTGGCTCGCTCGTCCTATCGGAAGGATGTTCGTTCCCACTCGAGACGAGCGAGGGGGACCCAGGTGCGCTGCGCCACCTGCACGACATCCTTTGCGGTCTCCGTTAGACTTTTCGGGGGCTCCTTCAATTTTCATGATAAATTAAATCCCCCCTCCCTCCTAACATAGACGCATTTGAGCCGAGAATTTTCATACACGGTACAAAAAACGAGGGCGATAAGACGGGGCAGTGACGCAATTTTTTTGCAGGGTTATAGTTTAGTTTTTGACGGGGAAAATTTCGTGAAAAAACCAAAAAGTTCGAAAAATCAATTTCAAGGAGATAAATAGCTAATCAAGACTCCCATACAATAGTTTATTACATCAAAACCTCTCATGAGTTGACTCACCGCAAAATCAGGGTAATTTGAGGATAATGCTATTTGAAAATGTTTGATTCTTTACCTGAAACAGAAAAGAAGACAAAAAACAGTTAGTAAAATTCTGCTGACTTAATTATAACCACTATTTCTGACTAATCTATAAAGACACCTATCTACATCTAGAAAAAATGGCAAATATGCTGTTGTACTGAATGGTGTGGACCCAGCACCATGTCTCCACCTTGTCACGTACTGAACTAGTAGACCAGCAATTGCTCTTGGCAATTAAAAATTTATAGCAATAATGAACCAAAAAGGGCTTTTTAGCCCTGATAGTATTTTTAAAATATTAGATTTAAGCCAGCGTATTCTTGAATTTGCAACTTTAAAAATTTCCTGATGAATCGACTGTCAAATTGCTGAAAAGAATCAGGGTTCAGTTTGACATACCTATGTTTTAGCATAATGCACAAAGCTTCTTAAGACTTTATCAGCATTATGAACACTTGTTTTGATACAAATTGAAATTTTTTCAATTGAAATCGGTTTATGATAAAAAAAAAAAAAAAAAAAAAAAAAAAAAAACTACGTTTTTTTAAAATAAAATCGGTTTTTGAAAAAATTTCAATTTGTATCAAAAAAAGGGTCTGATATTCGTGACTCTCTTCTTAATACAAGCACATCTTCTTCTTGATTCAAGAAGCACTCTTCTTGACGGGAAATTCAAAAATATTTCTGGTTAAATCGAGTCACTTTCTTCCCAGTGTGATATGGGATTATTGCGGCTGGAAGGTGGATGGCAATTGCCAAGTCACTTTGGTTCCTTTATGCCATGCAACGCGGAAAAGAGAAATACTCATGAGACGGACCGCGGAATCCACTAGCGCATGGCGGCGCGGCGCGACGCACGTACGGCACACGTACAAACAATGTGCGATCCCCGGCGCTTTTACGTCTAAATAATGCAACAGAGCATTATGCATAACCGACCCGCAAGGGGCAAACAAGAGTGTTTTAATGTCCCTCTGAGTAAACTTAGAGTCCTGCCATGAAATATTCAGAAAAATTCCAGGAGGAGAGAACGAGAACTCTCAACAATGACTAAGAGCCAAGGTGGAAGCCATTACGGACCGCTCCGGTGATCTCGCCTTTTTTTTCAAATATTCACGCAAGAGGAGGTCTCTAATAGGGCTGCAAGGAGAAGCCGATTTACTTTAAGACACCCGACTCTTATTCAAATATCGCGGGAGGGGGAGGCGCCGGGTGAGAAAGGGGGAGGGGGCGAGTGCTCGGGGTGATATTAAAGCGCAAACAGACATTGTTTTTTGAAACATGATCGCACCCGCTAAGTGGGAAACTCCCGACTTGGGCCGCCAAGGCGAAGAGCATTACATCAAAATTCTGTCTCCGGGAAATATTTGTTATCCGATCCGACGTTGGCGCGCATTCAGACCAGACACCAAAAGACCAAGTGCTTAAACGAGCGCCAAAGATTTGAAATTTCCCTTTGTCTCCTCTTTTCTTCCACTTCCCCTTCTTCAATTTTCTAGTGCTTAGGACGCTGAGATTCTTCGAACGGGTGTGCTGGTAAAATATTAGTCATTTCTGAGCAGAATATCTAGGTGAATGGAAAACTAAACTGGAAAAATTACGGGAAATTAACGGGAGCATTAAGTATCAGCAACAACTTGCGGAATTTTTTGTGAACTAAGGGTACGGATTCATAAATTTCTCTCTAGATAAGCCAGGATACCAAAGACGAAGAAGAAGTGCGCATTTACAATTTCGTAAACTGGACGTATTTAAATCAAATGGAACTATATCTATTTTAACTTGAGCCCCGAGATCCATAAGAATACATGCATGATGTAGCTCAAGACACGATGGATGTAGTTGATGTAACGCATTGTTTGTAAGAGGTGGATTTCAGCAAAGGATTTTGGGCTTTTTCGACGTGGTCATTTTGATTTTTAGACGGGTTTACCTTTCCGAAGTCTATTTGTTGTTTATCTGGTTTTTATCGTGCGAAACAAATTCGTGACGAATATACAGCACGGGATAATATTTTTGACATCGTTTCCTACTAGTGAGGTCACCGATAGGTTGAGGACGCTGTGACGGGAATGGCACGAAAAGTTCTCCTAAATCGACGTTATAAGCGCGAAAAAGCCAATGCGCCTGCGACCTGGTGGATATGCAACACACACATTCTTCGAGTGCGAATTGTTGCATCCAAACCTTGTTATCAACAAGGAACAAACAGGACCTTAAAAACATCTTTAAAACTGCCAAACTGAGAATATTCTCTGTGCGGGCTAAAAATTAGCCATGGTACAGCGGGGGTGGCATTTTTAATATGAAGTAAGATTGAAGAAAAAGGTCTGCAGGAGGTCTACATGAGTCTTATAAAACATGGGTTAACCTCTTTAAATAACACTGAAAGGCAGGACTTCTGAAGCGTCGGAGGCTCATGACTCTAAAATTAAGTACCCTTTCAATTTTGACTAACTTTTATTGTTTGTTTCCTTCGTGTAGTGAGAAAGAGGCCAAAACCTTGGGTCAACCATGTTTTAAATGATCTTTGGTTTTTATATTAAAACATCTGGTTCAGTACGCACTGTCTTTACAGGGTTGCTACACCAAATCTAGAAAATGAAATGTCGTGACATTTTTCTGATTTCCCCGACACAATTTCGTGAAGTTCTCTGACAATATTGACCAGATGACCAAAAAGACATATTTAGAAATTGTTCGGGCGAAATTTGTTGTTCAGAACGGCAAACCCATTCTAGATAGCAAATAAAGGTACTTATCAATTTTTCCCTGACATTTTCGCATTTTCTTTGATATTTTCAGGTTTCCAGGGCATTTTGCTGACTTTTTAAAATTCCCTCACATTTTCCGGTTTTCCCTGTATTCCCTGACTGTGGCAACTCTATCTTTACAATACGAACCCAGGAGATTTTCCACGCAAGAACGTGAAACATTTTTCCACTTATTTTTCAAACTGAATTCCGATTGCAGTCGTCAAGCCTCTACCAAAAACGGAGCATTCCCGTTCATCCCTCGGGACCTGTTTACGCAGGAGTCTCCTCGGGCGAATCGAGGATTCTCCAAAACTGAAGCGCTCCCAAACGCATGAATCTTTGATTATTGTTCCCGGCTTAGAAAAGCCCTCTCTCACTGTCAGACTAATTAATTATCGCGAATTGTAGCGCGCCGGGAAACGCACCCCCGAAGTTGAGAATTCGCAGCGACTCTTTCGCACCCACCCTCACCTCCCACCCTTGCCTTCGGGACCCCGATGCGTGCGGGTGGAGTGAGGTTCATCCCTCTGACAAAAAAGACCCGCATCCCCCGCCAAACGCAATCGCTCTCCAACGTCCCTGCAAAATCGTGCGCCGAGTGAAAGCTTCCTCGTGCGTTTCGCTAACGCGTCGAGTGCAGAGCTGGCATGAGTGCAATCCCGTCATTGCATGTTTATGCCTCATCCCTTAACCCTTATTATCCCTCACATTAGCGTAATCCTTCCTCGAGGAAAAAACTATCAGGGATTTTTGCTCTGCTACTTCTCTTTTGACCGTTTTTCGCCATTTTTTTGGATGGACGCTGGAGAATAATTACCCGCTTGCGAAAATTGTGTAATTGCAATCGCTTGCAGAAACTTATTTTTTGTTCGCTATTGAGATTGTGACACTGGGACATTGAGCTTCAAATCAAACTGAGAGATAACATTCTGCAAAGCACTGCAACTACGAGGGTCATCCAAAAAGTAAGTTTCCCTACCTTGTATCTTCCGAACGAAAAGAGATAAATCAAATCGGTAAAAAAGCACATATTAGGCATACTCTAAGCTTTAAAACAAGCTCAAGTTTTTGAAAATCGGTCAAGGGGTTCGCGAGTAAACTTAATTTTACTGAGACAACCTCCTGTCGCCGCGTGCCCACCTCCGGGGTCAGGATGCGCGGAGAGTCGATTATAGAAGACTCGGGTTATCGCCTCTATACATCACATCAACAAGAAATGTTAAAGTTTTCATTGAGTAACTACCTTACTAGTAGTTAGTAGTAGTTACCTTACTTTTTGACGTAGTCTCCACATCTTCTTTGACATTTTTGGTATCATTACAGCAGCTTCTTGACGCCCTCCGCGTAGAAGATCTCGTCTTGGCTCCGAAACTAGTCATTGACAGCGATCTGCACTCCCAAATCAGTTGCTTTGCGTAGGGAAATTTTCCCCCAATCCTTCAAACTTTCGTACTTTAGCTTCATGTGACTTTCATTTGTTCCCGAGCGGAAAAACTTCCACGATGGAAGCGATTTTCAACCGATTCAGAGGTACAGATCGCTGTCAATGACTGGTTTCAGAGTCAAGGCGAAAGCTTCTACGCGGAAGGCATCAAGAAGCTGCTATGATGATACCAGAAATATCAAAAAAGATGTGGAGACTATGTCAAAAAGTAAGGTAAGGCCTACTCAATGAAAACATTAAAATTCCTTGTTGATGTGATATATAGAGGCGATAACCCGAGTCTTCTATAATCGACTCTCCGCGCATCCTGACCCCGGAGGTGGGCACGCGGCGACAGGAGGTTGTCTCAGTAAAATTAAGTTTACTCGCGAACCCTTGACCGATTTTCAAAAACTTGAGCTTGTTTTAAAGCTTAGAGTATGCCTAATATGTGCTTTTTTACCGATTTGATTTATCTCTTTTCGTTCGGAAGATACAAGGTAGGGAAACTTACTTTTTGGATGACCCTCGTATTTTCACCTCAGACTTCCATTTCTCGCACTGGAAAAAAAAACACATTGGATCTAGAGTCCAGACTCTTGAAAACATTGACAAGAAAAAATACTCTTGATTCAATCGGATTTTTGCTTGAATCAAAACGGAATTCGCTTAAATTAAGAGGCTTGGTCCTTGATTTAAGCTAGATTCTGATAGAATCAAGAGTACTTTTTCTTGTCGATGTTTTTAAGAGTCTGGACTCTGGACAGATGACTCTCTGGACTAGATCCAATGTGTTTTTTTTTTTTTTTTTTTTTTTTTCCAGTGCGCTGAAAATGTCCCTGATTTTTCTTCTGATCACACATAAAAATCATCGGAATCGAGGACAGAAACCGTACACTGCAGTCCCATCCTCGCAAAAAATTTAACTTATGAAGTCACGTTCAATGGCCAAAGTCCGATCTCACGTATCTAAATTGCAATGTTTCAAAAATTCCGGTAAGTATTTTATTTTTCCGAGGAGAAACAAACCAACTTTACGACTTAATTCTACCAGAATAATCCACCAGAGGAGAAGAGAAATAAAACAAATTTCAATAAATTACAATGACTAGTTTCCGAAGGAAAAACGAAGTATGGTAGGAAGTCTGCAACGTAGAAAACAAAGATACATGGTCGCGCGCTTTGGACATCGGTTTGCAATCTTGCGGATTGTATTTTGAAATTTGACAATTTTACGAAGAGCTAAGGATTGTTGAAGATCAGTTTCAGCCCGAACGCTGATTGGTCAATTTCTCAAAACTTTGCCTCTAGAGCTACTACTCTGCCATGCTAAGGAAGAACGGCGTATGAGCCTTCAGAAGTTGCCAAGTTTCCTTCGATAAAACTGTTTACTGGGGAAATTGTGAATATTTTTACCCCAAATTTTCTGACTATTATGTACGCACTTTAATCTAAACACTGGAAAAAAACACACATTAGATCTAGAGTCCAGCCTCTTGAAAACATTGACAAGAAAAAGGACTCTTGATTCAATCAGATTTAAGCTTAAATCAAAAGGAAATCCGCTCAAATTAAGAGGCTTGGTTCTTGATTTAAGCTTAAATCTGATTATATCAAGAGTATTTTTTCTTGTCGATGTTTTCAAGAGTCTGGACTCAAGATCCAATGTGTTTTTTTTTTCAGTGAAATATCTGAAAATTCAAAGAAAAATGTGCATAATTATCGTCAAAAATACATGTCTTTTCAAAGGACATTTGGCAACTCTGGAATGTTCATAGGGCGTTTTTCCTTAGCACGGCAGAACTCTCCTAAGTGACACGGTAGCATTTATGAGTGACTCCTGAGGACTCTGCAAGGAAAGTAGATGAGCAGATGAGAGAAATGTCTGAACCCGCTCGATGAAGTCACTCTGGTTAACAGCTGTCTAAACCATCTTTAAAAAAAAAAAAAAAAAAAAAAAAAAAAAAAAAAAAAAAAAAAGTTTCATATAAAGCTTCATTGAGTCTGGTGTAATGACCTCTCGGGGGGTCTGAGGTCGAAGAGACGAGAGTGGAATGACGAGGGTGACGGGCGAAATCACGATCGTCAAATCGCCGCCGCCCGACAAAAGGGCGCAACTCCGATTCGAGTTGAGCCCTACCGTCCATATAACTCCATGCTTTTCAAGTCTCACGTGGAAATAGAGATACGGGCTCACGTGAGGGGAGCGAGGAAATCCTCGGCGGCGGATGAACCGAACGGAGGATATTAAAGATGCTATCCCCCGTCCAAAAGCGCGAGTGTGTCCGCAACTTTGGGCATCAGATACCCGCTCCCTCGTTTTTCTCCGCTCAACCCATTTAAGTCGCTCATCCGTCACTCCATCAGACTGAAAAAAAGGACCCACGCGACGCCGACGCCAATACCGACGCCCGCGCCGCGACGGTATTGTTGAGGTTGACTTAAGCGCTTAGGGTGCCCGTCACTCGGGGGTCCCGAGGTTTGTGACCCGCGGTTCGATCCAGGAGTCTTTTGTGCATGCGGACACTTCGTCGATTCTCTGACGTAAGGGCGAATCTCTCTTCCCACTTACCACTTACACACTCTTGTCATTAAACTTTACTAGGAAACTCGTCGCGAAAACTTGGATCAAAATTCACGGTAAAAACGACTATCGGGCTGGGTCCCAGAATGACATCATTCACTGGTAAAAAAAGTAGCTTGGATCAAGAGTCCAGACTCTTAAAAACATTGACAAGAAAAAATACTCTTGATTCAATCGGATTTTTCCTTGAATCGAAGAGCCAAGCCTCTTGATTTAAGCGGATTTCCATTTGAATCAAGAGTATTTTTTCTTGTCAATGTTTTTAAGAGTCTGGACTCTAGATCCAAGCTACTTCTTTTACCAGAGCTTAGTGTGGCAGCCCAAAATTTAGGTAATGCATTCTAGAACCCAGCCGCAGAGTCCCTTTTTTCTTGAAGTTTTCTCCAAGTTAGGGAGAGAGATGAGCCACAAGACAAGGTGTGATCAAAAAAAAAAAAGAGCCACGGGTTTTCGCTTAAAAATCTTACTTAAAATGACTCACAAAGGGGAAGTTCGTTAATCAAATTTTGATCTACATATGACCTAGTGGTTTTGAGACACATCAAATGAAAGTTAGATTGTACAAGTAACGTCCAGTGTATTTTAACCTTATTCGTCATTTTTACTGGACACATGTCTACCTTGCTTTAGAGTTTATTTCCTGACTTTCCGTTGGATAATTTGTTTTCCTCGGAAAATTTTGCGAATGAAATAAGTTGCGTAAAGCATCAGCTCAAACATTGTCGCGAAAGCCCATTGAGAGCACCGATTGAGAAAACTGTCATTCTTTTTCAGGCTTGACTTATCCCTGATTCTATGGACGTGGTGAGATTCCCTGATAATTTTCGTTTTACCAGACCTAAAAACACCCTGTTAAGAATCTGTCTAAAATGAAGTCAACTTTTCCGCACTTAATACTTTACTACGCTTCTATTTAAATAAGACTAATGAATCTGTTCTAGTTAAGTTGGTTCATTTCGATTGCCATGGTCAAATTTAGAGGGAAGCCCGATTTGTGAAAGGGCGTTACTGGTATTTTTGATTGCACGACACGGCCGTCAACCAGGATGACAGCATCTAATAGCAAAGAAATCATCTCTACGCTCAAAAATAAGATTGAATTAAACAATACATGATTCAATCGGATAATTTAATACGAAGACTTTCATGCATTTTAGCCGAGTTCATTTTTTTTGAATCTAACTTCAGAGAGCTTGCGCCGAAAATTCAGTCGAGCTGTCGACTTCATTTCAGGGAGAGGCAAGAACCGGAAGCGGTGCTCCTTTCTCAATCCACAACTTGACGCTCTAAACATGTACTTGTCAGTTTGAGCTCACGACCTTTCTTTCAAGTCTCAAGATGTTCACGCAAGCAATTTTACTCTCCCCCGAAGATTCAACTTTGACGAGAGAGTTTCAATTTTCCAGCGTTTATCTGAATTTTCACCTTAAAGTTGCTTGACAACGACACGCATAAGACGCGTATTCCGGACAAGTTTAAATTAGCGGAATGACGCATCGAGAAGAGCAGGGATTGACGTAACATTCTTGCCGAATCGCAAAGGATTTTGTCTGAATTAGAGACGATAATTTCTCTTAGAAAACTGGCAGGAGTGACTCCATGCACAAATCAAAAGTTCTGTCAAGTTCAAAAGTCTTAAACCTTTTTCTCAAACTATGTGTCCTCAAAATCATCTTCTCTTTTTGCTCCAGCAAAGGTTCGCGACGACCTATTCTGCCTTTTCTAACATCTCGGTCAGAAAACGCCGCTGAACACGACTTTTAAAAATCGATTGGTGAAATTCGGTGTTGGGAAACATGTAGTGCCCAAAAACCCAGAACGATTCGAAAGCGAAACGAAATCAGCGTATGACACTCTGCAAAAAGAGTAGATTCCGCTCCGTAATAGTATTATAGTCATTTCGTGAGGAAAATAGATTCCACTCCGTATTTATATCACTCGGGGTTTTTGAGCGCTATATGGACCGCGTTAAGCAGAAAGGAACCAAGTCACATCAACTGTTGCCCAATTTAATGGGGCAATTTAATTTATTACATGAAAACAGTTGTGCAAATATTTGTTCAAATTTCAGAGACTTTTCTGCTTAATCCAAAGCAAATTCCTTAATATTTTCAGAGGGATCCGCACAAACGTTCTCCTATAACAAATTAAATTGTCCAGTTTAATTTGGCAATAGCTGATGTGGCTTAGTTCCTTTCTGCTTAACGCTGTTTAATTCATGATATTCAACTTTTCTTCCAACTCTTTTGACTGAAAAGATTGGGCACTTTGATTTTTTACATGAAAACGGTTGTACGGAGTTTGGTATTGTACAAGCAAATTCCAAGGATCGCACAGATTTCTTGTAAAAAATTAAATATCAGTTAATTCGCAATAGTGATGTGGCTGGTTCCTTTCTGCTTAACGCGTCCACAACTCCGGCACAGAACTTTACTCAAAAATATTAACTTACATTGAAAAAAAAGTTCGGCAGATCCGAACTAGTTAGGATGATACGAAACCTGGTTTTGTTCGGTAGAAACAACCGGATTATTCGGTCTCCCAACGAAACTTTTTGGTTTCTGAACCGAACTAAAGAATTTGTTCAGTTCAGCTGCACAAACCGAACAGTTTGGTAGAGCAGAACGAATAATTCGGTTGTACGTACCGAACAAAAGTTGGTTCCATATCATCCTAACTATTCGGATCACGATTTTTTTTTTCAGTGTAGTACTGTGAAAAATAAGAGAATTTTTTCCGACATTAAGACAACCCTGGCAGGAGCCGGTAGGGTGACCTCAAACTGGGACTGTGACAGTCGCGATATCTAATATAATATTCATTCACGGCTCCAGACTCCTCCCCCACGAGGCGGGCGCGTAAGACGGTGACTCAATATTGAAACCGCGAAAAATTCCCTTTGATCGACTCTTTGATCTCGGCTTGAATATTCAGATATTTTTGACGCCCTCCCGGCGCCCGCGGAGGACCCGAGGAGGGGGCGTTAAGGATCGGGACCCCACGCTGCGCCACGCGCCGCCTCAAAAATTCAAGTGCCCTCATTACAGTGTTTTTTCTTCACGGCTCGATCCTTTTGTTGAGCACAATCCTCGCGACGATTCACGCAGCGATATGCGACTGCTCTCTCGCGATGAGCCCCGAAACACGGCGTGAATCGTGGTTTTGGGGACTCAAGATGAGATCTGGACGCGTGCTTTTTGCTTGGATTCGGTTGGTGAATGGTGGTTGATGGGACTGAAACTAACGAACACTTGCATTATTGGATTTTGACGGAGTAGATAGTCGATAAGGGATGAATGGGGGAGAAATATTTGTGCGATGCATAAATTACTTCGAGTATTTTTTGTCATCCTGACCGCGATGGATAGGTATTGCGTCTCATATAGTATCGCATTCTAATGGTTGAATTTTTTCTAAAAAAACAATTTAAAAAAAGTTAGGTAAAAAAAGCAGCATACAAGTATTTAAACGATTTGAATCTGAATGCATATTATCATGATGTTCAGCACGTCTAAAACAAAGATTTAAACTTTTACCACTGAAATTTATGAGGATGTAAATGCAGGAACAAGGAGGTTCGAGGATTGAGAGTATTTTCCAACTATTGAAAACCGTGCTTCGACGCCAAATTGACAGAATCCGAAACTGTCAAAATTGACAACGGCTAGCATTGATAAATGCTGATTTATATGCTTCGACAATACACTATTGTGATGACGTCACCATAGGAATTCTCCATTATATTGTATTCGATTCTAACAATAGCAAGGACTGTAACCTCTTGTAATTCTTACAATGAGAAGAAATTGGTATAATATATCGCTATTCTGTGACGTGGCACTAATATAGCATCAATTGAGGCCCTCCACTAACAATCTAAGCAATGTAAACGAGTGAAGCAAAGTTAAATACGGCATTATCGCCTAATGATGGTTGATGAACAACTTGTTGAGCAAATAACAGACGAAATTCACTTTGATGACTGATGGACGTCGGGCTGGTCATTTTACCGGGCGAGTTTTTGCAAATTAAGACAGGATGCTAAACCAATCGCCAAACTCTTCGATCACCAGTCATCGTTAAACGAATCCGAGCTTTGACTTCCGAAAGTAGAGGCCTAGGTAGACGATCAAATTCTGAGCCAATTCCGATCAAATTACACCATTTGATAACTGTTGGTTACCATGTAACCTTCCACTTTGATCAAACTGAAGTGCCATCATTAGTAATTTTTTGCCGCACGGAACATTTCTGCCAAGTTTTCAATGGGGAAAAAAGCGAATTGACGACTTAAGGACCTTTGGTAAGGAATTAGATCCGAAATTTGATCGTCTATCGAGGCCTTAACTTTAACAGACATGTGGAAGTGGTCAATCGCCTAATCCATGCGGATCGCGGATGGACGGTGGACGGACACCTCAGAACGCGGCGGTGTGCATTCCGGCGGTTAGGCAATTTGCACATCAGAACGCGTGTGTAAAGGCGTAACGTTGGAAGTATTTCGACGATGTTGAAGGCGCTGTAAATGATGCGTGCGTCTATCGTCTCCAGTAACGCGCGACTTTTAAATCATATACTGTATAGTCTCCGGTCGAATTTGACAAGATAATCACACTCGGGTGGACGTCGCGTCGCTCCGTCTATGCAGGGCGTCTAGCAGGCTGATTGTTGAAATTGATAGACAAAGCTATAGACAAAGAAGACATAGAGAACATGGAGCGAGCCTATTGGTTGGAATGGTTGGTACCTACAGATTAAGGGAGAAAATGATTGACTGACTAACTAATGGGTCTCTCGTAGGTTGCTGTTGGTCTATTACCTATTTCTTTGTCCATTGCAACCACCCGCTTCCACCAATAGGATGCCTTCATATCTCTTTTGTCTCCTTCGTCTATAGCTTTGTCTATCAATTTCTACAATCAACCCGCAGAACCACCAAGTAAGGCGACAGTTCCTAGCCATACTGCCGTGTTAAGGAAAAACGCCGTATGAACATTCGAGAGTTGCCAAATTTCTTCCGATATAGTGTGTATTTTCAAGGAAAGTTATGGATATTTTTCCTTGACATTTTCAGGGATTTTGGGTGAAATTGCGAACAAAATTATCTGAAAAATTGGAAGGAAAATATTCATGAGTTTACTGGGAAATTCGTGTTTTTTTCAAAGGAAATTTGGCAACGCCTGAAGGCTCATACGGCGTTTTTCCTCAGCCCGGCAGGATAGGAGGTCGATATGGCAACGGCGGCGACGCGCGACGCGACGTTTCAATTGGCGAGCAGACGTGTGATGCGGAATCGCGGATGTGATGGGTGATTGGTGAGTGCGGCGGGCGACGGCGGGCGCTGTCCGATGCTGGGGCGTCGAGCCTGGATGAGCAGGGACGCTCCACACTTGGACGTGGACGCGACGCGACGGCCGCGGTGGACAGAGGCGCGTCGAGGGAGATCACACGCCCCGGCCGGAAATGAACAATAACCCACCGGCTTGTTTACATACGCTCATACTTCCGCTTCCCGCCGGAAATAGAGGGATTTGCCGTCCGATGAGCCGATCCCGGCCGACGTCCGATCGCCCATCTTTCCGAAGAAACGACGTACGGACATGCGCATGTTGCCACATTTCCTCTCATACAATACATATTTTCGAAAAAATCTATCAATATTTGCACCGCGTTTAGCAGAAAGGAACCAAGCCGCATCAGCTATTGCTTTTCACTCGGCAATTTGATTTTTTTTCGCAAAAGAACGTTTGTGCGGATTCCTTTGAAAATTTTGAAGAATTTACTTCGCACTATGTAGAACATTCACTGAAAGTTGCACATAAACCCGCACAACCATTTGCATGTAAAAAATTAAAATGCCAAATTTAATTTTGCACTTTAATTTTACATGAAAATCGTTGTGGGGATTTAGGTGCAACCTTCAGTGAATGTTCTGCATGGTACGAAGCAACTGCTTTAACATTTTCAAGGGAGTCCGCACAAACGTTCTCTTGTAAAAAATTAAATTGGCCAGTTAAATTTGGCAATAGCTGATGTGGCTTGGTTCCTTTCTACTAAACGCGGTCCAATTAAATGTGAAGTTCTGAGGGAAGTTTATAGGGAAAATATTAAAATGTTTTACAAAAAGAAAGAAATCGAAAGAAACCCGGCAACGTCTGAATTCTCATGAGTCGTTTTGCCTTTGTACGGCGCAGCGGATTCCATGAGAGCAGTGTGGACCTGCCGGTCTATTCCGACGAATTCGGTGACTTTTTCATGCGCCGCGGATCAGAGTGTCCTCCACTGGTATCCTCGTAATCCGAGCATCGTGCGTCGTACTAATTATTAAAATAGTTATTACCGCGTCCGTGAATTTTCGTTCATCGAGCTTCACATGCGACTCCTCATCAAATGTTGATGGGATCCTTCCAAAAGTCAACTATGCGCCTGGTAGACATACGATTGCGCATGCAGTCACCTACACTATTGACGGATTTCTCGTACGGTGATCTAACTCACACGTGCGGCAGGGGTTTTCTATGATGACTACATTTTGCAGTCAGCAGCTGCAATTTCTGGCCCAGGTCAGAAAAGACGTATGCACCATTAGTTTCCCTATACACTTCAGTGACTTTACGGATGAGCCAAGATTATTGTAGTTCCTAATCGTAAACTGAAGTCCATTTAAATCCTCTTTTCCTGAATTTTTCCGAGGTACACGGTGCCATCTTTGAGTTGTTTGTGACAAAAATGGTCGTAATTGTTGTCTTCTACCCATCAATTTGCCGGAAAATAGAATTTTCCACACAAAATGTGCCTTTTTTAGGTGCCCAAAACGAGCGATTCGGAAAATTCGATTTTCCGACGAAAAGATGAGTGATGGAGAAAACTGAGCTAATTTCCGGCTTTAGAGGTAGAAGATGAGTGGGAAAAGCTTTATTAGACACGTGGGTGAAATAATATTTCCGTCCATTCAAACGCGCAACAAATGAATCAGTTTTACATGGCAGTTTTATGAGCAGATCCCAACGTGCAATTGACTAGAAAAGCCTTGTTGTCAGACACAGCGGGAAGGGAATTCTTTAGGCACGCGATACAAATTTTCCTAATTATTTTTGGCTGCTGGATCTGGTATGGATTTGGTTTTTCTCCTGATAAAATTTTAGAAAATCTCTATTTCCCGGAAAATAAGTGATCAGATTCAGGAAAACTTTTGGTCATACCTACTTGAACTTAACGTTACAAATTACGTCAGAGTTGACCATTGAATCTAGCATTTTTTCGGTGCAGACCTATGTGTTGGTCACTTTTACAGGAACATTGAGGACTTGTTCATAAAATTATACGCTCGAACAACCTTAGGTCCATTATTACAGAACATCAATTCTAATGTCGTACCCTCCTCGGTAACCTCTACCCCTCTTTAAGGACCACCGGGGGACCCTAACCGTCCCCTGGATCTCTTTAGCGGTCACGCAACGGCACTACTGCAGTCGCAACGGCAGCAATTCGCGGCTTTTCTCGCGGTTCTAATTCTGCTGAGCTAAGGAAAAACGCTTTAGGATCATTCAAAAGTTGCCAAATTCCTCCTGAAATTTCAATCATTTCAGGGGAAAATTGTAAAAACGGTTCGTTGCATTTTTCACAGAATATCAATCACAATATAGACTATCATATCTAAAAACTTAACGGCAAAATATAGACGTTTAGCCCCCCAAAAAATCATCACATCAGGCAAAATTCGGCAAGATTCGAAGGTCCATGTGTCGTTTTCACCCACCGCGGCTGTAATTGACAACGCTTCCGAGCGTTGAGCTCTCGGGCCGGTTTTTCCGGCTGCGGACTTGCGGGACACTTGAATTTTATTATCGCGTAGCGGAGCTGTGGTCAGCCAGGACCCCGCGCCCCCGCCTCCTCATTAGGGAAATTTCGGGGGGCGGGGGGGGGCGGGAGGGGGCACCGGGGGACCGGAGGCTGCTCACACTCGGAATTAACGGTGTTTAAGCGGGGGCCGCGATGTAGGTCATTGCGCGAAATAGTTGCGGTGAGCTGCATATTTTACCGAGCGAAACCTCAACCGTATTGCCGGGTCCTCGGCCAGTGTCTATTAATTACAAAACAACCCCCGTCCTACGGGAGAGAGCAGTAACTCCACCCTGAAATGAGCCTCGGAGCGCGTAAAAACACGTGTTGCCCGCGGTTTGCGTCCGCGTGGACTTGCTGTTCTCTTCCGTAGTACGAGCGTAGTGGCCATTAAAGCGGCGGGGTGTCCCGGCTGCGGAGTGCGGAAAAAACCGTCGCTCGTTTGACGTAAAGACGTAACTGCATTGTGAGACGAACCCTGACGTCCGTGTTAATCAATGGTTTTCCAGGCTCACGAGAGAATGGAGTTACGTCATCATGACCGTGGGGCAACGAAATGTGCGGAAAATAAACATGTCAAGCACGGAACCGGCCGCCTGCGCCTATTATTATCCTGCGCTGTGCGGAAAGCACGTAAGTTTGCTGGAAATCATATGGACTTAGGCGGTTCTCACTAAACGAGGCGGTACACTGCGGCATTGAAAGCTACCCAATCTGCAAATCGCGTTTCGACCCTTGCGTCGCGCTTTATTGTGCGTCACCCCCAGCTTTGCTACGCTGCCGTGCAGTGGCGTGGCGTAAATTGCGATGTATCGATTGTTACGCCATTTAAACCATGGCAAAGAATCGATTATGAAGGTAACACCCTGTTTATCGATCCTTTTTGATTGGTTTAAATGGCATAACAATCGATAAATCGCAATCACGCCACGCCACTGCTGCCGTGCCAAGGAGCACCGCCGTATGAACTTTCAAATTTTGCCAAATTTCCTTCTATAATCAACGATTATTTTAAGAAAATGTAGATATTTTTATTCCACATTTACAGGGAGTTATATTCGCAAGTTGAATTAAATTGAATTAGTGATACTCTCTTCACAATTTTTTTCTTTTATTAAAAGAAAATTTGGCAACATTCAAATGTACATGTGGCTTCGACACGTGGTATATGGACACGAAAGAACAAAACTGGCGTTGAAGCTTAAGGTTACCCTCAGCGTGACTAGTTTTTGAACATGTAGACGAACTACTTGCGTTCAGTGTGAATGAACAAAGAAATCCATCTTATTTTATACACAGTGCGTTCTCGTGAACTTTTGACTAGAAAAAGACCCAAGTGGCATAAAAATTGAAAATCATTCCATAACTAAAGTTTTGTTACATGTTCGACTTAACGCAAGCGTAAGTTACTATCGACGCAGTTGAGGCGACAAAACTTACAAATCGGCGACTCTATCATAGAAGAGAGCAAACCCTTTGGGAAAGCGTAATAGATTCAAACAATCCAATTTTTTTAACAAGACCATGACCGTGCGATTTCCATCCAAACTTTCGTTGCTTTTCGTGTCAATCGATGAAATTTCCAGTTAAAAATGATAATAAAATAACAACAGCCTAACAATATTTTCCTTTGAGATCCAGTTATCTTGGTATACCAATCAATTTAACCCGCTGAATAACACACGCCGAGAACACTTTAAAAACTCGGACAAAAGCTGGAAAAATCATTTGAAACTGTACGCATCCCTTAATGCTCGCATCCACCCAAAACGCTGGAAAAGGCCTCGGCCTAATCATTGTAGCGACACACCATTCAAAGACGACCCGCATCTTGAATTATTTTCACAACATGACAAAAAGTCGCGATCGGAGGCAGTATCTCTCGCCTCCTCCGAATAAGCACCCCGAAGGAACGACACAAACCGGAGTCGAGAGGATCCGTCGCACACTGGACAGAGTCAATCGGAGAAGTTGGACAAAATCTGGAAACTTTCAAAGTTTATATTTTCAAAAATATGCGACCAAAAGTGTTTTAAGAGTGACTTCATTGCTTTTATCGTGCAATGGAGAAGTTTGCATGCAAATTTTTTATTGCTTCAACTGAAAGTGCTTCAAGAGCTGATTTCACAGTATTTTTGATAATTTTTTTCCGATATGAGAAATAGTGTAAAAATAGCTTTAAAAGTGAGAAAATGCACCCCTTGGTGACGTCATCTGGCGGCATTTCCCATTTAGACGCACGTATTCTAGCAGATTAAATCATTCTGTCATATCCTAATAATGGGCCTGTTGCAAACTTTTTCTAGAGCAAAAATAAGAGTTGTTTCTTATAGATAATGCCTCAAAAATCACGATGAGCGCATCGGCAAAGTCTGAAATGCACTCATAACTTCACAATCTGCGTAAGAAATTTGCGTTTTTTTAAGCTTCCCGCTTCAAAAACGATACTACGGCACAGGTGAACATTTTGCTAAAGGAGTCGCTCCGTCGTCGGCGATATTTATCATGGCCGACGCTTGCGCGCAGTTCCGCGCGTAATTCGAGGAGAGTTCAAGGTCAATCAATTCGGGCGTTGAAAATATGAACGTTAACACGCCGATTGTTATCTGGTCTAATTCAGTTCAGGTGTTATCTCGTCCCATCACACGTGTTTTGGCGGATTGACGTCGGCCATGATGAGTATTGCCGACGATGGAACGACTCCTCTTACAAAATGTTCACCTGTGCCGTAGTATCGTTTTTGAAGCGGGAAGCTCAAAAAACCGCAAATTTCTTACGCAGACTGTGAAGTTATGAGTGCATTTCAGACTTTGCCGATGCGCTCATCGTAATTTTTGAGGCATTATCTATAAGAAACAACTCTTATTTTTGCTCTAGCAAAAGTTTGCAACAGGCCCATTGTTCAATTCATGAACCAAGGGTATCCTCGTTTAGTTCACTCACTAGTTTCCACTTAAACACGAAATTCATCAAATTTCAGACACCGGAAAATTCTCTATTTCTTTACAGAAATACCCATTAAAATTGAATCTGCGCCGAAATAAACACAGAAATTTGAAATTTCAGCCAAAAATTTTATGTCCAACTTCCTCCACAAGCTCGTTCCACTGTGCCTCGTGATCTTAATGGGTGACAACTCCATCGGCGTTGTCTTTAATCCCGATGTATCTCCTCAAAGAGGATAACAGAATCCTCGGTGGCACGGATCCACTTACCGAAAGGGGAAAGGGGGGGGGCGCCGATGAACAAATGCCGGGGTAATATCTCCGCGACATCAATCTCACGACCCCCTCGAGAAGGAGTGACTCCACCCCCCCCCGCACCCCCACCCCCACCCACACCGAAACACAAACATGAACGTGGCCGGGGGGGGGAGGGGGTTGGTTCCGGCGCGAGTTGGCTCGGAACGGAGCGCGGTTGCCGATCCGTACGATTTAAGGTTGGGGTTGTAGGGGTTGAGGGTTGAGGGATTCGGGGGTGGCGGCAACGGCGGGGCAGCTCTAAGTTTTCCTTTAATTAATTTCGCGAGCTGAGGAATTAATTGCACGTAATAAGAGTTACATAACTTTTCACTTCTTTTCCGACTGATGAGAACACCTAATTGCATGCAACTAATTCCCGGCGACCTGGACTTATTAGAGCTTTTTAATCTCGTTAGGGTTCCCCCGGCCCGACACCTCTCCTTGACGCGCGCCGCTCTCGGGGTTTCGGGGGTAACCTACCCAATGCCGCTCTCCCGTCCTGAGGAAAAACGCCGTATCAACATTCGCGAGTTGCCAAATCTCCCTTGATAAAACGTGTATTTGTGACCGCTTTCATGCATATTTTTCCTTGAAATTTTCAAATATTTTAGATTAAATGGCGTAAAAAATAGTCTGAAAATGTAGGAAAATAATATTCACAATTTTCCCAATGAATTCGGTTTTTATCGGAGGAAACTTGGCAACGTTTGAAGGCTCATACGGCGTTCTTCCTTAGCACGGCAGCGGCTCCTTTACGCTCCGCTTTTCAACGAGCCCACTCGACGCCCACACAACGCCCACGCAGTGCAGTGGCGTGGCTTCCTTTGCGATATATCGATTGATCTGTCATTTAAACCTATGAAAAAAGATCGATAAACGTGGTGTTCACTACGAACACCTCCATAATCGATTCTTTACCATAGCTTCAAATGGGGAAATATCGATAATCGATCATTCACGCTTCGCCACCGCGCCCACGCCGACTGACGCCCGAAACTTGGAAAAAGTTGTTCTTTACCTGCGACTGAAAAAGGGACACCTACGTTCGTGACCGTCTACGGAAGAAGGATCCTGAGGCTACGGAGGCGAGCTTTCGGTTGAAAGATTTTTTTGTCGAAATAACTCGAAAAATCGAAATTGTGGGTGGCTCTTACAAAAAAGAAAGAAAACCCTTCATGATTGGATAATTACTAAGACGAAAATGAAAAAAAAAATTATTTTTTTCTAAAATTCCCTTACTCTCTCCTTGCGGAAAATGTCTTGTGGAAAATCTGGATTTTTCTCCCTAGTGTAAAGCGAATGGTTTTTTTCAAACAGAGGATAGGTAATTTCGTAGCGGCAAGTCCGTGCAGACTACTAAATTTACTAAAACAATGATTCCAGAGCAAGCGAAGCGGGAAGAGAAAGAATTCTCGGGTTTTAGGACCGATTCTTTTATCGTCCTGACGAAGTTTCGTCTCCTGACGGATTCTGGTTTTATTTAGACCCTTGAAGCCTAGATCGGGAAAGTAAGAAAGAAAAGTCACTCGCAAATTTCAGAGAAAAAAATTCTTGGTGGTTGTATGATATTCATAGTCAAAATGCAAAAAATCCCTCGGCTACGAGCCATTTCCATAGCAAACACATTCCATAGTAATTTCATGTTTTTCGGAATCAAACTAAAAAATCCTAAACGTGAACGTGGGAACTTGATGATTCTACAAAAAATGCCATAATAATTAATCATTAGGTCGAAAATTCCACGACGTTCTTCCGGATTTCTTCTAATTCCTCAAGAACATGCAACCTTGCGGAAATTTCCCTGATGATTTCTGGTTGCCCACAGGGGTGCAAACTAATCTCGACCGCACGACCGCACTGTCGCGACCGAATTGTGGAAGCGCCCTAAAAATTGTGGCGGCCGAGAGGTTCGGTTTTGTTTTTGTTTAGGGTTTTCAGATTTCCAATTGTGGTGGAATAATGCGACTTTGACACAAAATTATCCGAAACTTTAGCTTAAATTTAGATCAGCACGTGTGCTGACATCTTTACGAAAAATCAGCGCTCCCCCAAAAATTCGTCACCTTCTGGCCAAAGTATCACAAACGCCATGCGACGTTGAAAAATTTCCGCCACTATTTTATTTTTTTCTTACAGAGAAATTGTTTCACAAACCTGTCCGAAAATTTCACGGAATTTTCCTCGTGCTGCCGATTAAAATTCAGTAAAACGTTCAAACCAGTTCGACCAACGATTTCTTTGGAAAAAAATATAATGGCGGCGGAAATTTTGTGACGTCGCACGGCGCTTGCGATACTTTGGCCGGAAGGTAATGAATTTGGAGGCCTTGAAAAATTTCCACCTAATTTTTTCTAGGTCACTAGAGGGAGACATAGAGAAGAGGGAAGGGAGAAGAAAAGGGAAGGGGAGGGAGACAGAGAGAAGAGAACAAAGGGAGAAATTAGAGAGAGACGGGGGGAAATTTCGTTCCATCATAAATCACACGTTGAAACCGCTCGACACTCGAGCTTCCGCGACGTGACAACGGCGGTGAGTGAGGAAAGCCTCTCCGATTGTTAAGTAAAGCCACGTTCATTTAAACGCAACTTTTTTCTCAATTTATCGAGTTTCCCGAGTGACGTGCACGACCCCCCCCCCCCCCTTCGACCCACCCTTCAACCCCCCCCCCCCCTTCCGGGTGTCCTGGGGCGAAGCCGCGAGCCGCTTGGCTTCTCCATTGTGATATTTTCTTGTTCGGGAGCAAATCCAATTTAGTCGAATGATAACAACGCGAGTTGTTTTAATAGCCGGCGGCGGATGAAATCATATCATCCCCGCGCGTCGCGACGCCCCCTCGCGGGCGGCGTCGCCGTCGTCTTGCGACGCGACACGACACCGAGACCCTTTCGGGCGGCGACTCGAGACTCGGACGGTAAACACGGCGAAATTAGATCGTTGCGCGCTCAATCCATGCTCGACCCCGGATAACTCGCCCAGGGAACCCAATTTTCCGATTCCGTCCGACGCCAACCTACACACAATGGATCGAATCAATAGGAGAGCTCCAACGAAATTTGGATACTTCCAACGCTTATAGCTCCGTTTGTACACAATTTTGAGGTTCTAAAAGTGGTTTCATGGGTTTCCTCGTGAAATTGTCTAAAATAAATACCCCTTACAATTTAAAATGTGACGAATTAGAAATCAAAATTTGCGGTTAAAGTCGAATATTTTTTGTCCGACCTCTCTGATTGACTCGATCCACTGTGCGACGACCCGTCGTGGTGAGGACGAAGGAAGCGAGTGGATTGAAGGATAACGTCTCGGGTATTGAAAGCGGTACATGTTTGCATCTATATTGCGAAAAATATGATTCGTTCCGATGAAAAAGACAGGGTGATTAGTTTTCTTGAATTTTGAAATTCCCTGACTTCTCAGAGATTTTGAACGTAAATTCTCCTACTTCTACACAGTTAAAAATTTTGGAGGATAAAAAAGGATGACGTCTGACGGTTATTGAAAGCAGTGCATGATTGCAACTGAAGAAATGCAATGTTTTGGATGTAAGAAAGACAATTTTAAAATCTACGGCAAAATTTACTGCCTTTCTTCAGACTTTTCAGGGCTGGGCAAGATACTCTGACTTTTCCAGGCTTTTCTTGACTTTTTAAGAAATCGTCACTCTGGATGGCACTTCCGCTGCAGTCTCTCAGGATTCAGGACTACCATCAAGGAATTTTCAAGGAGCTTCAATCAGCTGAGTAAAATACTTTTGAGGTCTCCCGAAAAATTATCAAGCACTTTCATGAGTATGCGTTCAAAAAAAGTTCGGATCGATTTACAGAACGCCTTAAAAATGAAAGCTCCCTTTCTTACACATTTATTCTCTGCTGTTCCTACGTAAAAAAGCAATCTTGCGAAGTAAAAACGATGCTATTTGATACTTTGAAAGTTTCCGTTAGAAAATACCCGATCTTCCGAAAGGTTGTGAATAAAAACGATAGAGTAAACAGAGTAAACAAATAACAGCAAGTTCTTTGAATACAACTAGCAACAGCCATGCAATTGGATCTACCAGTTCTTTAATTTTTTTTTTTTTTTTTTTTTTTTGTAACTTCTAGGTTCCATACAGGGAGTGCAGATTGAGGAGGTGGTGTTCAAGCTTAGAGAAAAGAAACAGCGAGCCACCCTTTCATTCTCGAATGGGTGATGCGACTCAACACTCGACTGACTCCTAATGATGATTGATGAGACACGTGTTGAAAGTTTGCCCAACAAGTTTGTCGCTTTGTCGTAAACGGACCATCGTAAGGAATTAAGCCCTAAAATACGTATTTTCTCATAAAAATTCATTTACGAGTTTCTCCTCGTAAATGTCTAACGCATACAGTGTAGTTTTGTTCCGGACTTAAAAAACTTATAAAAGGAAATGTTCCAAAGTTACAATCCAGACACATACACATGCATGGTAAAAAAGAAATCGTGATTCTTACTATCTGTTTTCCAGCTGAACCTAAGTTTCATCATTGTCAAACATTTTGGAGTTTACTTATTTCCAGAGCGTATCAAGTTGCGAATAACTCGAGTGACATCATTGTTTCCCAGACGAAAGAACGTAACTCTATTTCAAGGTTGCAAAATCAACTCAAACAACTCAAATAATCGAAACAAAATGACTGAGCAAATTCTGTTCAAAAGGTGATCTTGGCGAGTTATTAGAAGAAAAATCAGTAAAATTTTCAGTCAAAAATGACCAACAGTTCCTGGTGAAAATATAATTCGCAAGTGAAAATTTTGCAGCGTTGAAATATAGCTACATTGGAATGTGAGGTTTAGGGTCGGACACAACCTTCATTTTTGAGTGAAACATTTTTGACCTTAAATTAGTTTAAAATTGGCACAACTTGGGAGTTATCGTTTTTCAGATAAACAAAGCTTACACTTTGATAGTAGCACAGTCTGTTCTACTCTCCACTAGAATCTAGCAACATACGCCAAATGAATTGCATTTTGCAAAAAGGAACCAAGAGCATTTCAATGTTGCTAAGATTGTGCAACTTACATTCTTTGCAATACCATCCCTGAAATCCAAGGTAACATTAAATTTACATACATATAAGTCGCTTTACAGCACTCCCTCGCGCTCTACGACTCCTAACCTCCATTGCTCTCTTTCAAACCACAAATCTTGGGGGATTGAGCACCTTAACATTAAATTTACAAAGATAATTTTCGTCTTGAATTTTTAGTTTATTGGGAGAAAACTTGTTTCGAGGATCAGTTTTTATTTGCAGGGTAAAAAAAGTTGCACAATCTTGGTGACATTGAAATGCTCTGGATACTTTTCGGCAAAATGCAATCCAAATATGTTGAAATCATTAAAATTATTAATCAGTATTTTTCATTTTATGCACTCTTCCTCCTCAGTTTTGAGTATTCTCCGAACAGACGTGCAATTATTTGACTGAAACCAGACATGAGCACTATAAGAACCACGACTCCCTTTTCACTGGGCGTACTTTTACAGCCGATTCAAGCCATAAATACGCACTTGCGTTATCTTCGGATTCTACCCTCGGGGGACGTTTTAAAAGCCAATCAAACTGAGTCTATGATAAACATTCAAATGTTTACAAATAACGCGGTAGCTTTGAATCTGGCCGCCCGATTACATTTCACTTGCTTCCGGATAGGCACTCAGAGAGGCCAGTGGTTCAACTATCAGCATGACATTCACAGCGACGGCATTAACAGAAACATCAGATTTTGTCGCTCCTTTGGACAAAAGGGCATATCTCGATCCCCGCATGAGCCCCATAAAGCATGGATTTACATGTAAAACGGGGATCACGTGGAAATTGAGATACGTCGTTACGTCAGGAGCGCGACATTTGGCCAAAGCCCCACACGAGTACATGACGCGACACTGTTGCCTCATCCTCGGGAAATTCCAAGTGAAAAACGATATAAAGATCGAATAATCATGAGCCCCAAAGCACCCTGGACCGGTGAAGTCTGGGGCTCTTGAATTTTCGTCGCGTGAATTTTCACCCCTGTCGCGACGAGCATGCTAGGTTTCATGGGGGAGATCGGGGGCGGCGATAAGCGTGGGCCACGGAGGGAAATAAAAAGGCAGTTAAGTTGGTTAATGCACTCTCGAACCCTATTGTCGTCCGGATAGAGGGACGATTTACATATGACACGGCAGTTTAAGTTTATTGAAAATTAAATACCTGGCCAAATCGCACGACGGAGCCTCCTCTCAGAGATGAATCGGAAAGAGAAGCGAAATTTTCATACCTGAAACAAAAATAAAAACAGATTTTTTTAGTGATGATCGTCAATTTTATGAATACGTTTTCTTTTGAAGGAGCAAGTTTACATATTAGGAGATCCGTAGATGATATTTCTTAGATACCGCGCACTTGTATCATCCCTACAAGTTAAGGCTCAAGTTCACTTCATGAAAACTGATGACTACATCATACATCAATCCATCATTGAAGTTATTTTTATAGGGTTGCAGAATCCTCAAATGGATTATAGACCTCAAATAACTTTTAAAAAAGCGTATTTTTTTCTAGTCCACTATTAATAATTGTTCAGGAAGTACACAGAGAGGAAAATCAACCCAAAAGTGTGGTTGATGCGGGAAGTAAAACACAAAATAACCCAAGCTTTTGGCTGAATCTGGATTTTCTCAGTCCCTCCGTTGTTTCATGTACTAAATTCACCACACACTGTACCAATATTAACACAAAATTTGGGTTGGCTTGTGTTTCATTTCCTATATTAACCAAAAGTAACGCAAGAACACAAATATTTTTATCAGTGTATAGTAATTAACGTTGCCATAGAAAGGAATCCATTACGCAATAATGACTTAAAATGAATGGGCTCGACCATACTGCTATACAAGCAACTATTACTACTCTGAAACCACTCGTGTTGCCTAGACATGATGTTAAAGGCGAACTCGTCAGATTGAATGCCGAACATCGTTGGGAGGCGATGGAAGACTGCTGATGTTATGCTTAAAATAAGAGAGTAAGACCAATTACATAGCCTAGATTATTATTAGTACATTTCATTGCCAATTTGGCTAACTTTCATAAAACATGGTAAAATGATTGAATTAATAATCGAACTACAAGCCAAAAATAAATTAGACAAATAAAATTTCAAACTACATAGAGATGAGAAATTATAAAAAACTTTATTCCTTTGTTTTGTTTCCTGTGAGGTTTTTTTATAATTTCTCATTTCTATGTAGTTTGAAATTTTATTTGTTTAATTTATTTTTGGCTTGTAGCTCGATTATTTTTTCAATCATTTTACCATGTATTGTTAGTGTGGGATCTTAAACATTGTATTTGTGCGTGCTCTCTATACTTATTCTAAACTTCCTTTGGCCCATTTTATAGAAAATCGGCTAAAAGTCTCGGTGGGTTTTTACCTTGTTAAGTCGATCGATGAAGCGACAGCCTTTCAAGACCCTATCCTAGCTCAAGTTGATTAACTCTCACAGGTTGTCATCCCACCGCTTCATACGTACAACCCTGCTCGAGACTCTTTTTACTGCCCGAAGCTACTTGAGATTCTAGACGAGTTTCGAGTTTCGACTTGCGAATTTAGCCTTTCCCTGCGACAGACAACCCCCCTTCCTCCCCCATCCTCGCTTTCGTGTGGAGCAAAGGCTTAAAATGTCACTAATTTAGTTGGGAGCCATCTAGACCTGCTCTCGGAGACAAAGTAATTTACGACTAAGCCAGAAGACAAATCCGAAGAAAGAAAAGTTTGAAAATAAGAGAGTGCCATTATTACCAAGGCCGCGAGTAACTTTAACTGAATTTCATGAACTTATTTTTAATTAAAATCTGGTCATAACAAAGAGCGAGGAAGAAGTAGTTACCTCCCGGCCATCCGACGGCTTTAAAACCGCTGCCACGCCATAATTTTATCTCGTCCTCACAGGGCGCAGAGAGCGTCTTCCGCCAAACTTTTCCGCCGCCCCTTTTTCTCAGCCCGTAATATTTCGACCTTTTCCGCCACCAAAAAATCCTCATCCGGATCTTGAGTGTGTGCTGTGTACTTACTCGACCATGAGAGCAAAAGAAAGGATTCAATTGGACGGGCTTAACCGAAATCAACCCAACTGCGTCTCTGTCGTGCTAAGGAAGAACGCCGTATGAGTCTTTCGACACTGCAATATTGCCTTTGATAGGTCACGAATTTTTGGAAAATTTGAAAATAATCTTCTTACGATTTTTTTTTTAGAGAATTTTGATTGTAGCATGTGTGCAACTTTCCATCCGACTTTTGGATGGAAATCATTCCTGTTTGAATTATGCGGTAAAAATGTTCATTCGATAATATAAAGCTGGAAGAAATGTTGGATAAAAAGTTGAACCGTGAGAATTGAACCGCGTTAAGCAGACAGGAACACACACATCAGCAATTGCCAAAAACTCGGCAATTTCATCCTTTATAGGCGAACGTTTGTGCGGATTCCTTTGAAATTTTCAAGGAATTTGCTTCGTACTGTACAAAAATCCCTGAAATTGGTACAAAATCCCCACAACCATTTCCATGTAAACAATCTAAGTGCCCAACTAAAATTTCAGACAGAAAGTTGGAGGAAAAGTTTAATAAAAAGTTGAAAATCGTGAATTGGACCGTGTTTAGCAGAAAGGAACCAAGCCACATCACTTGATACCAAATTTAATTGCGGGCACTTCGGTTTTTCACATGAAAACGGCTGCGCGAATTTTCATACTTTCAGTGAATTTTCTTCGTAGTACGTAGCAAATCCCTTAAATTTTTTAAAGGAATCCGCACAAACGTTCTTTTGTAAAAAAAAAAAATGAAATTGCCCAGTTTTTGGCATTAGCTGATGTGGCTTTTCTACTCAACGCGGTCCAATTTACGATGTCAAACTTTTCATTCAACTTTTTTTCCAACTGTTTTGACTGAAAATTTAGTTATGAGCACTTTGATCGTTTACATGAAAACGATTGTGTGGATTTTCGTACGAACAGTTGATTTCGCATAGTATGAAGGAAATTTTTTGAAATTTTCAAAGGAACTCACATACAAACGTTCTCTTGTAAAAATTAGATTGTCCGGTAAAATATGACAATAGCTGATGTGGCTTGGTTCCTTTCTGCTCAACGCGGTCCAATTAATAAGGCTCAACTTTTTATTCAACTTTTCTTCCAGCTTTATTAAATGAACAATTTTACCGGATAATTCAAACAGGAATGATTTCCATCCAAAATTCGGATGAAAAGTCGTACATGTGCTACAAACAAAATTATCTACAAAATCGTAAGAAAATTATTTTCAAATTTTCCGGAAAATTCGTGACCTATCAAAGACCTATGCAGTGTCGAAAAGACTCGTATGGCGTCCATCCTTAGCACGACAGAAAGGAACCAGGTTCCTTACAGCGAAACGCAGTCCAACGAAGGCTTTCGTTGCCACGACGTAACTTTAAGGGTTGGGCCGCGTAGCGGCCTTGAGGACCCATCGTATCTTATCAAAGTGACAGCCCTTATTGAAGCTTCACCCACGTCTGGATGTATGGTCGCACAACTGAAAGCGAAGCAGCGGCCGAACCGGAAAGAGAAGACGTTCGGGGCGGATGGGGCGAGGGACCCGGGAGTCATTTAACGTGAATAAACAGAGATAAGAAGCAATAAGAAGCGAGGTGATTATTTAATTATCTCTCGAGGGGGTGCCCCGGTGGCGGCCACCCCTCGGCGGCGCGGCGCGTCGCGTCGTGACTCACGCGAACCCCTTTCGATGTTGACACAGTAGCCTTATCGATCACCGACACCGCGATCCCTCGGCCACTTTTTTCCCTTTTATCGCGCCCACCCCCGCCCCGCCCCGCCCCGCGCCACCCCCGTCGCCCGACCTCACCTGTGTTTACAGTTCCAGGACCCGGGCGCTCCGGCCCCGCGTCAACCTCTCTTTACGGGTAATACCTATCGTGAACCGGCCAATCTTGACGGTGATCGCATGTCGCTTTCTAGCGTCACCGTCCTCAACTCTGGGCTGATCACTGATGTGGATAGACCTAGCAATAGACAAAGAAAAGAACATTTGGTGAAAATGTAGCAAACCGCACGCAAAAAATGGGCGGCGCTGCTGACAGAACATTCTGTCACGAAGATCCTGCACTTTCTTCGTTGTGCATGTAGGATCCCTCCACTTTCTCAGTGTCTCTTTGTCTATCACTGAGTACACGAGTCTTGGAGTATGGAGCTATCCTATTGGTTGAAATGGGTGGTTCCTGTAGACCGAGGGAGAAAATGATGGACTAACTATCGGGTCCCTCGTGGGTTGCCGTTATTTAGTCCAATACCTACATTTTTTGTCCATCGCAACCACCCACATCCAGCAATAGGATCCCTCCATATCCCTTTTGTCGTCTTTGTCTATAGCTTTTCCTATCAATTTCAATAATCGGGCCGCTGGAAAGCAGCCGAAGGGGTGGGGCTGCGACCAAAGGGCGGCACGTCCCGGAGCGGGGCGGAGAAGGGAAGGGGATGATAAGTTGCGAAAATATGCGAGCCCTCATTTTCATCGTTATTCTGACTGGGCGCCGTGATGGATGAGGCTATTAGTGTCTCGCGGTTGCACAGCTTCTGATTACTGCACTCGCCGAAAACACCCGAGTCTGTTGTTTCAGCAAACTGCCGCATCCAGCCGCGCCGCGCCGCCGCCCTCCATCTTCCGTGACACTCGATCCCCGCGAGTCGCTTGCACTTACGCACCCTACACCTATTCCCAGCATCGTTTGTTTCCGCAATGGCTCGTGAGGATGCAGATACGGCTCGGAATTGCGTGGATATATTCATTTTTTGCCACGAAATGGATTAAACCGCAAAATATGAGCCGGTAGATAAATAAAATCTAGCCGCAACTACACGCTCAACGTGGGGGCTGAACGTGAACGTGGCTTGAATGTGCAAGTCGTCGGTCCGATCCCTGAATTTTGCGCGTCATGCACAAAGTTCAGGACACCGACGAGGATCGGACTTCGGCATTTATCAGTTAGTCTGACCGATTCGGATGGATTTGATACAAAACTGGATGAAAATAACTCGAATATACGAAATTTCAGCTGTTGAGCAATAACTGGACTGCATTTTGCAATTTGGAACTATAGATTATGCCTCATCTGAAAAAACACTTATGTGCATAGGAAAACCAATGGCACATACGTTGTTTTTAAACCGGGCAAGAATCTATAGTTCCAAATTGCAAAATGCAGTCCAACTGTTGACTCCCGTATTGAGCTACCAAAAGCGTATGATTCCGACTTCACGTTGCCCTGATATTTCTGAAACCCCGAGGAAATAGAGAGCAACAAAAACCGAGTTTCAACTTTCTTTCCGTCATGAGGCTCCAATGTAATTTTGAAACTTTAAACACATACTTTCAGCAAAAACTACACTGAAAAAAAAGATTGGTAGAATTTACCGGAGGAATCGTTACCTGTACCAGTATATAGTAACGTTTACCTTTCTTCCGGCAGAATTGACTCTGAATTAACGCTGTGTGAAATACAGCATTAAGGAATGGTAAATTCTACCAAAATTTTTTTTCAGTGATTAAGCGCTTTATCCTTTAAGCGTCTCAATTAGGTTTTCTGATAAATCCCTCAAAATAGGACAGAATAATACAGAGACGTGACTTCAGCGACCAAAATATTTTATCATCAAATCCCAAGTGTCTGATGGTGTTATCAACGACAGGAGGGGACGCCTAGCATAAGAGACGAAATTAACTCGGGAGGGTGGAACGCAAAACGCAACACTCATGACATTGAAAGCTAAATTACGAGCCTCGTAGGTGCTCGCATCTGCCGTGAAATAATAAGTCCGAAAACATAAATTCAGGACTAGAATGTGGCGCCGTGAATATGAACACGGGCCGGGATAACGAAGAGAGGGTGATGATGAGCCGGATAGAGGGAGCTTCGTTATGAAGAAGAAAGGGCTCAATATTCGGGTGCTCCAGGTCGTGTGTCTTGCCTGTCAGTCTTCTGGCCGTCTAGACTTGAGGGGTCGGAGAGAAGAGCCGAAACGACATAAATGCTTGCAACACATGAGCTTCCTTCCTCAACTGACTTGTAAGTCTCAGAGCTCATGAGTTACTCGGCTTGATGTATTGTTAACGTCCATGAGCCGCTTCTCCCTCTGCTTGTCTTGCTTTTATTAAACGTTACGGCTTGTTTATTTTCACTCGGTTTCTATGTTTTGCTCCAAGATTGGACCAAGGTCAACTTCCATCGGGGGTCGCAATCGCCGAGATTTGATATCATGCTTGTGTTGCCGTGCTAAGGAAAAACATCGTAAGTGCATTTGAATGCTGTCAAATGTCCTCGCGGAAAATATTTACTTTTGAGGAAGGTTATGAATATTTTTCCTTGAATTTTTCAGGCACTTATGCTCAAATTACGGACAGAATTCTTTAAAGATTCGGAAGAAAAGTATACACAAATTTTCCGGAAAATTCGTGATTTGTCGAAGGAGATTTTGCAACGCCTGACGGCTCATACTGCGTTCTTCCTTCGGACAGGAGTGTGGTTCTCCTCCAGGAAAATAATCGGAACTCTTATCCTGTGAGCTGATAATGCACGAGCAAAACAGCAGGATGCTGCGCGTCAAATGGGTTTCACTATCGATTTGAACGACTGTTTTACACAGTTTCTGTCTCTATGTGGACTTTGGTATCTTTACTATCATTACTTACACGAGTAAAATCATGGCGCAAGTTTTCATTAAATTCCCACTCATCTCTGCCTAACTTGTGGGTGAATTAGTGATTGCTTCACAATATTCTGCAGGGGAACCAAGGCCCAAAATATTGAAAGTTCAATTAAAGTAAACGTTTTTGAGTAAACATTCTAATGAGTACCAGTACTAGACTGCAAGGGGGGGGGGGGTGCTCAGCTCAGACATCAGGTTCTTGCTTCTATGCCTAACTTTATATCAATAGTGATGGTTTACGTGGAAAAGGACTTTCAGTCCACAAAAACTTTAGATTGAGTCAAATCAAGCATTAAGTCAGTATCGTGTAGCGTATTTAGTAAAATTTTATTCGTGGTCAGATCTAAAGCGTCTGAACATTAAAATTAAAAATATTCTAAACTCTCGCAAAAATAAGTATTTCCAGGGAGTAAATTCGGCAACATCTAAATGTTGATACGACGTTCTCCATGAGGACGGGAGAAATTGGGTGAAAAGACGATATGACGTCACAAGATTTTCCGGTCGGGGGAGGGTCGTGGCCGTGCGTTAGCGGACAGGTGTCCCGGATTGGTCTCGCGGCGCGGGGTTGAGTTTCGGCGGAGGAGTTTGTTCTTGATTCAGTGCTATTGGTCACGCGACAATTAGGTAATAGCTCCGCATCGATTTTTCGCCGACTCCTCACGACTCCCGGGCTCCTGCCCCTCCTCCTCCTCGTTCCTCCACTCCGGTAATTAAACTCATCGCCGACTCTGCGGTAGGAAACAGTTCTCAAAAGGCCAACTCCGTCCCGGAGAAGAGCTGACGCTCATTCACTCCCGGAGACCACTTAGTCGCCCGAGAGAGCTTACGCTAATTGAGTGCCTTGTTTCGATAAGTGTCCAACTCCGAGTGGAATAATTCCAGAGACGGGAAAAAAACTCGATTCCTATTCACGTCTCCGAAAGGAGGGCTATCGACACGGAGAAAAAACTTCCTGCGTGGGACCCGAAGTTGAGACCATATGGATCTCTGAAGTTTTCGGATCACGCATCCGAAAACTTGAGGCCCAAGTTCGGGTCAGACATCGAAGCACTTGGGTACGTACCGGAGTACTTCAGAGATGTGACCCGAACCCTCGGGTATATATCGAAGTACTTCAGATGTCTGACCTGAACTTCAGCAGCTCGACCTCAGGTTTTTAGATACGTGATCCGAAAACTTCAGAGATCTATATGACCTCAACTTCGGGTCCAACGCATCAAGTTTTCTTCTCCGAGGATAGGGGCCGTTTCTGGGCCCACCCTCAATTTCCGCAACTCTACGAGGCTCTACTCTACTGCCTATCGAGTCCATATTTTACGAAATTCATTATAATTTGATGAATTCCGGGCTCTAACCAGCGGGCCGATTATTGAAATTGATAGACGAAGCTCTAGACAAAGAAGACAAAAGGGATATGGAGGGATCCTATCGGTGGAAGCGGGTGATTGCGAAGGACAAATGAGGTAGGTAATGGACTAACTAACGGCAACCCACGAGAGACCCTTCAGAGTTAGTCCACACGGAGAAAAAAACCTCGTGCGTGGGACCCGAAGTTTAGGTCGTAGGAATCTCTGAAGTTTTCGGATTGAGCATCTGAACACTTAAGGTGTAGCTGTCGAGGTTCGGATGACACATCTGAAATTCCAGTTCTTACATCTGAAGTACTGTAGATATGAGAACCGAAGTTGTTCGGACGTGAAAACCGAAGTACTTCAGATGTAAAAACTGAAGTTTCAGATGTGTGATCCAAACCTTAGCAGATGGACCTAAAGTGTTCAGATACTCAATCCGAAAACTTCAGAGATACATATGACCTAAACTTCGGGTCCCACGCACGAAGTTTTTTTCTCCGTGCATCATTTTCCATTAAAGCTACTACAAGGACCACCCATCTCAACTAATACGATCGCTGCATACTCCCAATATTTTCTTTGTCAATCGCTTTGTCTATCAATTTCAATATCAGCCCGCAGAGCTGATACTGGCCATACTTTTTCGAAAACCTGATCAAATCTTGATTTTTTGCGGAGAAAAATAAAATTTCTGCATAAGCGTATGCGAAAGCAAAATTCTAGAATTTTGGACGGCCAACTTTTCTCAAATCCTGATCTCACGACGGATTTTCCCGCAAATCTTGATGAAATCGGGATTAAATCCTGATTGACCTCAAATCTCGATAGAATCGGGAAAATCCTGATGCTAGACACCCTGCTATCGCTTCGTCTATCGAATTCAATAATCAGGATGCTGTATCCGTCACCAAGATGTTGACGGATACAGATACTCATCGGAAAATGGCATACGCCTTATCCACAAGAAACCCCGCATCGCGGAGAGGGCGAGGGATCCAGGGGATGCGGGGGCGACAGGGGCGAGGAAGGGGGCGAAATCGAGGGGCGGAAATTAATATGCAAAACTGGGAACAACAATGGGCGAGGTTGAGCTCGCCCTGCGGCGCTCGAGCCGGATCTCACGCGTGCTTAATATTTTTGAGCGCCTCGCGCGACGCAGACGGCGGCGCACGTCCCAATTGCGGGCTGCATACAGTCGCGGCGCATAATGAACCGAGAATGCATTTCGTCGCGCCGCCGTGCACCGCGCCGAGCATAACTCCCAGGCGCTCCCTCCATTTCCACCGCGCCATCCTGCTCCAGGTGCGGCCTTTAATTTCGCCGCTCTGTCAACCCGCGCGCTCACCTCGTTACATCCCAGTCTCCTATCGACACATCGATTAATCGATCTGATATCCGAATTCTATTTGATCCTTCGATATAGAATATCGCGGGGGTTGCTTACTTTTGGCGTTCTTTCAACTTGATCTCACCTTCATACAGCCGAATCGACAATACATCGATCAATCCATATGACAACTATTCAGTGGCGTGGCGTGAATGATCGAGTATCGATATTTCCCCATTTGAAGCTGTGGTAAATAATCGATTATTAACTGTTTATCGATACTTTTCCATAGGATTAGATCAATCGATAAATCGCAAAACACGCCACGCCACTGCAACTATTCTATAATCTAGTGGAAACGCGCTCGGATTCCATTCGATATTTCGACATCAGACGTGGTTTGCTTAGTTTGGACGCACTTCAACACCCAATCACCTCGAAAAATTGCAAGCGTTGCGTCGATACATCGATTTGGCGACCTGAAACTCATACAGAACGGACTTATGCTCGATTCCATCGATAGATATCAGACATCGCGTATTTAATTTCGGCGTTCTGTCATTACATGCCCACCTCGTACATACAGAATCCCGCATCGTTGTATCTATGCACAGGGTGTCCGGAAATTAATGCGCCATACTTTAAGGATCGGTATTGGGCTCGGAATAAGATTTTTTACCACATGAAATTAATTCTGAAAACGCTTTTGTTCGACGCGACAGCCATCAAAGTTGAGGATTTTTAAACGAAATTTGCCTATAACTCTGTTCAAAAACGTCAAACGTCACGGAACCCCCCAGGCAAGTGGCCAGGATTTTATTTCGAGGGGGGCTTGATCGGGTGAGCGGGGTTCTCCCCCTCCCTGGCTGAGGGGGGAGTTCGGACGGTATGGAATACCTCCCAGTTCAGTGGGGGGGGGGGGGGGTCGGGGGGCCTCCCCCGGCAACTTTTGAAATTTTAATTCTATTTGGACGCATTCTGAGGCTTCCGGGACGCAGATTTTCCATCAATTTCTGCGGAAAAATTAAGTTTCTTTTTTTCATTTCAGCCAACGACACCTTCAAATTGTAGCATTTAACATAACTGGAAAAGTTTTGAAATTTTAAATCTAGGTATTTCGACGCGTTTTGAAAGTTCAAACTTCCTCTTTCCTCGCCTTTTCTCCTGTCTCCCCTTTCCTTCATTTTTTTCATCCTTTCTTTGCTTTCGGAGGGGATTTGAGCCCCCCCCCAAGACCCCCCCTCCCCCCGACTACGTGCTTGAGACCACCCTTACACCCCCCCCCCCCCCTGTTCGAAGTGTCTGGATCCGCCTACGCCGGACACCCTGTAAAATTCAGAGGCTGAGCGCTGGGATTCGATTTCGATGCATCGACATGGTTTGGTCGCTAGTCGGTGGACTGGAGGCCCGAGTAGGACCGGTCGGGATTAATGAGAAAATGTCAAGGGAGGCAGGAGAGAGGCCCGCGCCCCGCGCCGCCCTCGCCAGTCAAGTGTCTCTGTTATTTATAGTTCTCACTCTCGAGGAGCCGGGAGCCGGGCTTCCGCAATATCAAACGGTAACAAATACATCGCGTCAAAATCGAAGGATCAAAAGCCGCTCGGGTCGCTCCAGAAAGGCCCCGACGCGACGCGACGTTTTATCGGATACGGATACTGCACGGCTTGTTCCAACATGACTCCGTCTCTGTGCAGTATGCTCTCCGAGCCCATATTCCACTTCTTTTGTTGCGTCTTTCTTCCTCGAAAGCGATACGCAATGCTACTAGCGGCCTTTGTGCTTTCCAACATAATAGCGCGGAATGTTTCCGCTTGTGCGGGCGATTAGTTTGTGCTCGAGTTGATATTTTTACTTTGATTTCTACTCAATATCATGCCGAGATATTATTTTTATTTTTTGATACGATAGCATGGAACGCACTTAAAAAAGGTCATGTGTTTATTTGGATCTGATTCGATACGGACAATTGTATCGAATGCATGGTTCCGAACAAATGCATGGCTTCTCTAAACGCTTTCAAAGCAAATTAATAAATCGAAACCTGTTGAATATTCGATATCTGCACTGAATAAAAAAACCCGACCGTGAAAGCCGTGCTTACGGGCTACAGGACATGCCGTCCGCGTTCCGGGCTCAGAGGCCGAAAGTTCCGGGCGTAGCACCTGGAGCAAGTAATTGAGGCTACGTCTCCAGCGCCCGGAACGGCGGTGGTCTACATAGCTCGTAACTTTTTTTTCGGTGTGCTGTAACACATCACACGATTCAAACGAATATCCGACCGGATTTGTGAAAAGTACCTTCGCTTCCGGAAGAAAATCTGGAAATTTTAGCGCAGGCTTGACCTTAAAATTTCAAAAATTGAAGTCCCAAAGTCCTGAAGTTCGACGGTCAAACTTCTTCAGTTGCACAAAAACGTGGTTTAAGGGTTGGTAAAGAGTCAAGCATAAGGTTCTACCTCACAGAGCCGGTCACATTTCTACGGAGTTCAGGCCAAATTATTAATTAAAACGCATTTTTAAAGTGCGGCAGACGGTCAGCTGTCCTCAGTTTATAGCACTGACAGAAAATACTGGATCCAAGATGGCGGATATCACACCTCACTCTGAAAGGGCGCAGCCTTTTTTTGACACAACTCTAATTATTTCAACGAGAGTAAATCGAATTGCATCGAAAATTCAATATCCGCCATGATGTTACGACTAATAGCGTCTATTGTGGTGAGAATTTCGCGGGGACAGAGGCGAGGGAGGGGGCGAAAATGAAATGATTTTAAAGAAGTCGAGTTGAGAAATGCGAAAAGCATTTGAGTTTAAAAGGCTAAACGGCATGAAATCGGTGGTTAATGATGCGCGCGGGAGCTGGATCTGTTTTGGTTCGGCTTCCGTCGGAGCCTCCCGAAGACGTGCAGGGCTTTATTGAAAAATAATAATGAACTTATCGAGTCCCTTCAGGACCCCCGCCCACCACCCCGTCCCTCCGACTCGTCCATTGGAGGAGAGAGAAGCCATCAAGCCCTTGAGAGTCGGGGGTTGATCGGCGAGTCCTCGACGGGGCTCAACGAGTTGCCACGTCATGCAGGGATTTCAATAAATTTTATGGTAAGAAACCACTATTTCAATCGTCTCATTTGTAGAAGCAGCGTATGTGCCATTAGTTTCAATTTACAGGTGTGAGAGATTTTACGGATGAGCAAGAAATGGTGTTATTTTATGGGTCAGTTGCGCTAGCCTCAGAATTACGCTTTGATGGTTTCAGCTTCATGATTGGGAAAATTTAATGATATCCGTCCAAACGCCAAATTTTTACATCCTCTCTCATTTCAGATGTCGCACGGTGAATCGAGTCAATGGGAGAGGTCGGACAAACTTTGGAAACTTTAAAAGCTCATAACTCCGTTTGTATGAAACTTTGAGGTTCTAAAACTGGTTTCGTTGGTTTCCTCGTCCAATTTTCCTCAAAACACGGCCCTTGAAATTTAAAGTGAGACGAAATAAACATCAAAATTTGCATTTGAGTCAAAAATGTTGTGTCCTGCCTCTCTAATCGACTCGATCCAATGTGTGCCGTCCATCACAATCACAGCATACGATGTCATCCACCGCGATAGCGCATACCGCAGTTTTTTCCACCTTGGTTTCATTTAGATTATACGTCGAGCAACCAGTGTAAATCGTCGCTCCTCTGACGTAATGACGTATTTCAATTTCCAGATCAGCCTAGGAAAGCATAGAGTTATGCGGAGAACGGGGCTCATGAAACAATCGAAAGTTATGCTCTTACGTCCGAGGAGCGTCGAAATTTGTTTAGAAGATTGATAAAACCGAGGTGGAAGAAGTCATGGTATGCTCTACCGCAGCGGATGACTTCATACACAGCCGTGTTTTTCCAATAAGGCAACTTGCCAATTGAACAGGTCTGAATATTTTTTTGCCCATCAAAAAACTTAAAACCATCAAAAACAAGATTTCGAGACACGTATAACTAACCTCGAGTTAGGTCCATTGCAAATCGTGCGGAAAAGTAACACAGCGAATGGCCGCGAGGAAATGGTCTCCGGCTCTGAGCGATAATTATTCGAGCGCGCCTGTGTGCCTGGTGGTATCGACCAAAAATGAAGGCGTACACAGCCTTTCATCAAAGGGGTTTGCGATGCCGTCGAGACTTCACGACGTTGCGATCGTCCTCTGGAAAAGAACCTTTAATACACGAGGGCATTTTTCAGAAAAGAAATCTAATCACCCAGTTCGGAAAGGGCCGAATTCTCAAATGTTTAAAAAATGAATTTTATTGCAGGGAAATAAGGTCCAGCTTGGGTTTCGAATACAGAAAATTATGAATTCATATAAGTGTTTTTCATAACCAATCTCTCGATCTTCAATCTGCAAACTGTCATAGTTTCAGCCCAGTAAAGCTTTTTGAGGCGATTTTTCAGCCAAAATATGTTTGTTAAACATTGCTTAGCCCCGTTAGTCGAAGCCTCGTTACATACCTTGGAAATTTTTTATCACAATGCGTCATTGTCTAGATGAAGAAACTTAACTACACCTCGGTTGCAAAATTTAATCAAACTTTTAAATTTGTCCAAAAATGCACATTCAAAATCCAAAATGATTTGTATTCATACATAAAAACAGAGGAAAAATTCGTGATATTTCCAGTTGGGAGTTTTCAACGCATTTCTACAGCAAATCGACGGTGAAACTACCAAACCACGTATCTCGGTTTGCGACGTCGCAGACTTCCTGTCATACTTTATTTTTTAAATGAAAAACTACTTAACATCCAGTCTTGAAAATTTCTGTGATTTTTCCTCTTTGTGCGGAGAAAAGTCCGTGAAAATTTCAAGGAATGATATTGATTTGGTCTACTTCAAAAAAATAAAATGTGAGCGTAGATTTTTAAACACCGCAAACGAGATACGTGGTTTGGTAGTTTCACCGTCGAAATACAACTTGTGAGTAAAAATTTTGCGGCATGGATTGCAGTTACGTTCTTTCGTTTCGGAAACAAGGACAGGGTCCATGGACCGGCAAGAAAACGTGACGTAAAGGAACCAATCATCTTCAGAAACCCATGTGGCAATCCTTTCTGTATAAAGGCACTCCACAACTTTCGAGGGTAAGCAATAAATTGAAGTGTTTCTTCGAAGAATGGCGACGGTGGGTGGCTTCACTGCCGAATTTGGCACGATTTCCCTAGCAGTTCTGCCGTACTAGAAAAAAAATGTCGTATGTGCCTTTAGAAGTTACCAATCACGTCTGATAATCTAAAAATTTTCAAAATTATTTTTAAAGTTTTTCCTTTAATTCATCAGAAAATCTTAGTCGTAATTCAATCTACCGTGCCTGAAATTTTTAAGAGAAAATATTCATAACTTTCCTTGAGAATTAATATTTTCTCGGGTGGAATTTGGCAACAATCGGAAGTTCATATGATGTTTTTCCTTAGCGTGGCACAGGCACTGGTCGAAATTTCGAGCTTTTGACAGATTCGACGAGTTTCGACAACGATGGGGTGGCATCGCGAGTCGCGGAGGTGGCTTGAGCTTCAAGTTCTTTGAAAGGGACGGCCATGACCATTATCACAAAGACATCTTCGCGAATTGTCGCCAATCTTCACGCCAATTTCCTCGCTTGACGAGCGATCTCGAACCTCAGAGAAGAATGGATACCCGAAAAACCGAGTTATCTACATAAGTGTAACGTCCCGTGATTTCTCTCCGCGTTTCGCGTATAACGAGAGATCTTTCAGTTTGTTATTCCTGCCATTTTATTTGTCGGAGTGAGTTTATTTCGGGAAATCCATGTACAATTTTTAAAACAATTTGAGTGTTCGTGCGGGAAAAAGGAATTCCGTGCACTTGCACAGGAAAATTTTTTGAAGATCAATTTATATCGAAAGTCAAAAAAGTGGCATTCGAATTTTTGAGGGGAAACACTCTCAAGAGTCCTAAGAAATAAGTCGCAGGATTTCGTCCAAGTTGGTGCCAGTTTTCGTTTAGTGGCGGATGCGACCTAAAATAATTTTGGTTTTATGCGCGAGCGGAAAATTTGAGTTGAATCAGTTTATAAAGAAAAATAAACAGAATTACTTATTCACTAACTTACTTTAAAAAAATTCAGCAAGATCGATGCATTTGACGAGAGCTTTGACAAACACGTTTAAGCTAAAATCACGTCTTAGTGTGATGCATTCATTTTGGTTTTATGGCTAATGGCTCATTATTAAAATAATTCAGATATTTCTAGGATTTTCAGGGGCAAATTCCCAATGAAAACGTATAAGGCTCCCTTCATTTCTGCAAGGAGTTTAGGGCATTTTTTTCATTTTTCTCGAGTAATTCTGCGATGAGGTCAAGCAAATGTATGAAAATAACGATTTGAAGCAGAAAAGGCAGAAATGTCCATTGTCCAGTGTTAAGCACCAATTTTCCAATGGCTCTCCTGATATTCCCGGACATTTTCCGTTCCCTAATGATTCTTAGTCCTTCCAAATCTGGAGTACCACGGATTTAATCATATCAAAACAAGATCCTACGACCCTTTTTGAAACAATATAACCTCGATTTGCGACGAACAAAAACGAAGTAAAAAAAAAACTTTCAAGGAGGATTCTCGGAAGCCGTCACTTTAAAAAATGGGAATATGCACTCTAAGAACGGAGCTCGCTGAAATTGAACCGAGGACATAATCACCAGAGGAAGGGAAGCAAAGTTGCCAAATGTGTGGCGATTGCAGCAAGTAACGAACTACGTCTTTTCTCTATTTTAATCCTCAATTGGACGTATTTTTGTCAAACGGAACTATGTGTACTAAGACATTAACCCTGGGTCCCATAAGAATATATGTATAACAGGGCTCACGGCATAATGCACATCGCTCCGTTCGGCAGAAGTACATCCAATTAATAATAGATCCACGAGAACATTAAAGGTATCTTATTATAATTATTGAAACATTGGCTCTTTTACGCATACATTCAAACCGATGAAATCCAGGAATGCAGAACTGCAAGAATCGCCATTAATTTGAGGGAAAAGAACTACAGTTATACTTCTCATCAACATGGAGAAAAATTGAAGGAGCATTGCTTTAACATGCCGAAAGGAAGACTGTCACCCGATGCAGTAGGAATGTACTCAGGACAGAGGCCAACTGTGCTTAAGCGAGGGAATTGGTGATGTAAAATCGCCATACACAGAATGTGCTGAAGGACAGAATCTGTGGCTGCATGGGCAGATTCTCTTTTTTCTTTGTAATGTTATGAATGAGAGGTTGGCAGTTCAGTAAATTTAAATTTCTTTACTTTTTGTCTAATTATTCTTTACGTCATCGAGAAAATTCCTCAATATTTATGCCACGATTCTTGGCCGTTCCCAGATTATTCCTGACTTGGAGAAAGGAACAAAAAACCTGCACCCACAACTCCACACAGAAAAAAAGGGAATCTGCTGAAGCACTGCGTCAAAGATTCTGTGCTTGCGCACATTTTTTATACGGCAATTTTTTCTCGCCAATCCTTCTCTCGCTTTGGAAAAAAAAATCCTTAATTGCTCGCGTATGCCGAAATTCCTGGACATTCAGAGAAAATGCATGTTGCAAAGTTGGACGACCGTTCGATCTGATGGTTTCAATGTCATTTAAGATCATAAAATTCTCCGACTTTTCCCCCATTTCCCTTATAATTTCGATCCTGATTTCATGGAAAACCCCTGATTTTCAGCACAATACAGCTATCGCGATCCTTCTCTTGCTTTAAAGAAAAAATCTTTGCTCGCGTATGCCGAAATTCCTGGACAATTCAGAGAAAATGCATGTTGCCAAAGTTGGACGACCGTTCGATCTGATGGTTTCAATGTCATTTAAAATCAAAAAATTCTCTGACTTTTCCCCCATTTCCCCTGATATTTCGACCCCGATTTGAGGAAAACTCCATGATTTTCAGCACAATTGAGCTACGGCGAAAAAGCGCCGATTCGCGGAGCCCGAAACTGCACTGAAAGGAGCCGAAGCGTGTATGAGGTCAAAACGTCAGCCCCGGCCCGGGCACGGCGCGAGTTTTGAAAAATGACCAGCGCCACGCGGGCGTCGCACAGAGGACCGAGTCAATGGGAGAGGCCGGACAAAATTTGGAATCTTTAAAAGCTTATAACTCCGTTCATACAAAACTTTGGGCTTCTAAAAGTAGTTCCATTGGTTTTCTCGTAAAATTTCCGATAGAGAGCACCCCTCAAAATTTAAAACGTGACGAATTAAACATTGAAATTCGCAGTTTTTGTCAAAAATGGACCACTAGACAAGGTACGAATTTCAGCATTCTGATACATGTTTCTCAACCAAAATTTCACGTAGAACACGATACGCACAACGAAAATTACCAAAATCAACTCCTGACGAAGATATTTAATGATTCTTGATGCGTGAATTCAAACCACCCGCTCATGAAAACTCAATGCTCTACGTGATTCACATCGCGCGCTAAATGTTTATCATGACAGTCTCTGCGATGTAAAAATCTTCAACTTCAATCTTGACACTTTGGCTCAGCTATAGCAAATTACCAATAGTTTGAACAACACATGGTGGAAAATGAACATTGCTCGATTGAGAAGCTTGCTGAAACCGTTGTAGTGCGCGATTTGACTCACGTAGAGCTTTGAGTTTCTTGTGAGCGGGCAGTTCAAATTCCTCGTAATCAGTGCGAAATAAAAACGTTAATATCTTCGTTAGGAGTTGATTTCGGTAATTTTCGTTGTGCGAATCGTGTTCTACGTGAAATTTTGGTTAAGAAACATGTATCAGATTGCTTAAATTCGTACCTTGTCTAGTGGTCCATTCCATGTCCGACCTCTTCGATTGACTCGACCCACCGTGCGCCGAGGGCGCCCGAATACCGCATCATTTGTAGCCCGTCACCGTCCGGGCTCTGATAAGAGCGAGAAAAAAGGTGTAAATGTTGGTGGAAATACGACGAGATTCCCGGCTCCCGGAGCTAAGAGCTAGAAAGTTTCCAGGGAAAAGGGAAAGCGAAATATGACGGATAGAGCGCGGGGGAGAGGGGGAGGGGGAGAACTTGAGGAACAGCTAAGCTCCAGTTTATGATCTTGTCAGAGACAAATAGACGGGACCGGAGTTATAGTTATGAGCTCATTTGTATTACTTAAGGTGACCTCTGAATTATGGCCTCGGAGCCTTCGGAAATCGCCCGAGTTGGCGGTTACATTTGCCCAATAACGAGTTCGGATTGGGAAAAGAGCCCTCGTTATTGTCTTTCACGCATCCCTTCGGCCCCTGGGGGGTGTATACATCAGGGATCCCATCAGCTTCTCCGTGCGGTGAACGAAAAAAAGCATCATCCAGAGGATAAGAAAAAACAGGGATGAAATTGCCGAATCTAGCGTGGACGTATCGATGGCCAACATGCAAAACCACGTATCTCCTTTCGCGACGTTACAAAATTCCAGTCATTCTTCATTTATACTTTAGAAAGCTGGTGAACATAGTTTCTTGAAAGCTTCCCTGATTTTCCTTCACTACTAGCAGAATATTCTGTAAGAGGGCGAAACTTTGAAATTGAGGACAGTATTGTCCCTGGTATTTTATTAGCACTATACGTGTATTCTACTCCTATTTTTTGGCCTAAATGTGAAGAAAAATCTTGATAAGATAGAAATCTAGTGCAAGATAGAAATCTAGTGCTTATTTGTTCCATTTCCTAAAATGGTGGCAGTGCTAGGATTTTGTTTCGTAACTCACGACCGTCACAAATATAGCTGAGATTTGAATAAGAAAAACTGTGTAAGAAGAAAATCTAAAAAATTGGGACCATGTACGCTTTTGGATCCTGGAGACCGTCTAGAATTGGGAAAACACAATTTTCAGGAAAAATGATGAATTTGATTTTTGGACTTTTTCCACCCTGAAATGTCTCTCATTTGAAATTTTCGCCCAAGAATTTCAAGTTGTAAAGTTCGCCTTTATCTCTTCGGAAAAGTAAAATAGGAGCGGAAATTTTAGAAAACCGCCATGGAGATACGTGGTTTTGTGGTTTTCGTGGCACTTAGGCCATTGTTATTCATTTTCGTCTAGAAATTTATGAGCCGAAAACACTGGTCGAAAGACCCGAGAACGTGAGACTGAACTTAAGCGCTGAATGTAAGACACTTCCGTGTGGACCGCGCCGGGCACGAGGCGGACAATGTAGCTGAAAATTATTCTCACGTGTCGGGCTCAAAGGCCTCGCTCGGAGGGGGCTAAACTGCACCCGCGAAAGGAGGGGGGCGCGGGGGGAGCCGGGGGGGAACCGGGGGCGGTAGATTAAAGACTGCGGCAGCATCCCTATTCCGGGCGTTGGGGGCCGGACCGCGGGGCTGCGAGCTTTATCTCGGCAGGAAAAATAGGTTTTATAATACAATTATAATGAAGTAAACAGGACGGACCCATTGAAACAATGCGCCCTTAGCCTCGGATAAAACTAGACATTCCAGAACTAAGCTCGCTCCTCCGCAGGAAGCCTCCGCGGTGTTGCCTTTGTCTCCACTTCCGAGCAACAATACTCGCACTTGTTCGCTCTTCTTTCTACTTCCGCATCCCTGCCAAACGTCCCAGAAAAACCGAGCCACGTTTTCTGACGAGAAAATTGACTACAATTTCCAATTGGATCGGCTCGTCCAAAAACGTTCGTTCTTCAATACACGGTTTCATAATTGCAGTGGTTTCTTCTGCCTTACGACACTTGGATTGCATTTTGCAAAAAGGATCCAAGAGCATTCCAACGTTGCTAGGATTTTGCAATTGACATTCTTTGCAATACAATTACTAAAATCACGCAAAAAATTGAATTTACTAAGGTATTTGCTTCATTAATTTATAGTTTATTGACAGTTAAGATGAATATTGTTTAAATGATCAGTCTATATTTGCAAGGTGAACCAAGTTGCACAAGCTTAGCGACATAGGAATGCTCTTGGTTCCTTTTTTCAAAACGCAATCTACTTATGAATAAGGTCCATCTCTTCAGTAAACGTTTAATTATAATTAAAGGATATTATATAAAATTCTATTACGTTCCTGGCATCTTAAGCTATCTTGTGTCTGTAAGTTGCAACGAAATCGTAAAAAAAACCACCCAATTGCTGAAATACTGTATTGGGCATCGGACGTTTTCGCAAGAGCCAATTCAATAAATTAGGAACTATACAATTTCTGGCTCATTCTGTAAAAACGATTATGTACGAAGGGAAACTAATGGTACATGCGTTGTTTCTGGACTGAAAAAAATTTTTTAGTTCCTAATCATAACTAGGATCCAAATCGGCGTTTCTCTCACGAAAGAACTTAAATACATTTCAATGTTGGCAGATTTTCTAGCGCGAATTGCATTTTTACGAAAAGGACTTCAAAATTTCTAAGGGGGAATTTCACAAATTTTTCTTATGAGCTCATGCAAAAATCAGGACAAAATTTCGACGAAAATTGCGCAGGTTGATTCTCGTAAAAAATTAAATTGTTTGAGTCAATTTTGCAACCTAGGGATGTAGTTACGAGAAACGAAATTTGAGGAATCATGCTCTAAAATGGACATGTTTATGCTAAAAGGAACATGCAATCCCTATGCACACAGTTCATTTTAGCATAAATAAGTTCAAATGTGAAACTAAAAGAGTAACGCGCAACGCATGAAGTCTGGAATGCGAAGCGCGCTTTGGGGGGTTGTGCCGCGAAACGGTCCGGGGGCTTGCCCCCTATTTAAAATCGAAAACTCGCCGTTACCTAGACAAAAGAACGTTGCTACTTTTATACGGTGCTTTAGTTAAAAAAAAAAAAAAATTGGTTTCGTTCATTTTTATGCTGATAGTAAAAATGAATTATAAATCCCGCAATTTACTCCTGAATATACTGATTGACCTGAGCACGATGATATACCTTACATTTTAAACTGAATACTTATTGGATGCTATTTCACAAGCAGACCTAATATGCTAAATATGAAATTCCGCCTGATAGCGTCACAAGGCATTAAATTTTTCCACTTTGAAATCTATGTTTATAAAATATCCCCTGACACAGAAAATTTTTGAAAATTACTGCGAACTCAGCTCACTAAGCTTTCCCAAATGAAAAAATGCAATTGTTTCGAGTGCACTCTCCATTTTAAAAGAATCGGAGAGCTCATTCAATGAAAGTTTTCAGTCGAAAATGATACGTCTATTCTTAAAACGCCAGTTATTTACCTAATCTGCTCATACATAGTTTAAACAGGACATTCCACCTGATAACTTCAAAAGGTAGTACATGTTCTCACTTTTGACGCTACTTTTCAAAAATATTCTTTGCCAGAGAAAAATTATGAGAAATACTTCGAACTCAGCTCCCTAAGCCTCTTAAACGACACAACACAATTTCCTCGAGGAAACTCTTTACTTAAGAGAATTGGAGGGCTCATTCGAAAAACATTTCGAGCAGCGCTAGGTCAATTCTGAAAACGTTAATTTGGGCCGGTGACCCGGCAGCACTCGGCACGTTCCACCGCGGTAAAAATTAAAAAGTGAATTTTTGTCCCGTCAAAAGATCAACGTCTTACGTAGAAGCTAGAATAAAAACTTGGTGGATAATTAATCGTCTTCTCCACATCCTCCCCGTCCTAATTATTCATTTTTAATTCGCATCTACATTTGGGCCTTTGACGGGTCGAGGAGCCTCGAAAACCGAGGCCCGGGTCGGAAAGAAACGCCGCAAAAACACTCACAAGTCGCCAAATTTCCGCCCGATAAAACACATTTTTTAAGGAAAGTTAAGATGGTTTTTCCTTGAAATTTTCGATATATCAAATTCAAGTGCAACCAAAACTATCCAAAGGATCGCTAGTCAAATATTCACAAGTTCCCGAGAGGATTTGTTTTTTAATTAAAGAAAATATGGCAACGTCTGAAGGCTCATAGGGGGTTTTTCGTGAGGACGACAGCATTGACAAGCGCCGAGCCGCCGGCAGAACTGAACAGCGTCCTCGAGCCGGGGAAAAAAGTTGCTCGGATGATGGAAGCTGGAGAAGTGAAAGAAATTAATTACAGTTTTTAGCAGGAGTTTCTGCGAGATTTCCCTGCCTCTTTATTATCAAGTGGCTTTCTTCGGTGCTTTTAAATTTTCAGAGATGAAAAAACTTTGACGAAAACCCACGCTCGCCCAAGGAACGACTCGGGATCCGCCAAGCCCGACTTTGAGAATTTTTTCGCTGCACGGCACAACTTCGCCAGGGTTTTTTTCTCGTCACTCCCTTGTCTTTCTGTAGTTTTTTATTCGACCCGACCTTTTTTTATTTTTTTCTGCACCTATTTTCACATTTCGTTGTCTCCCGCACGAAGAGACGTAACTCAATTCCACGGTTCCAAATTGACTCAAATAATTCAATTATTGCCTGAGTAAACCTGCAGAATTTTCGTTGAAAATTTGTCCGATTTCTGCATGATATCAAAGGGAAATCAGTGAAATTTCAGTCAGAAATTCTCATTATTCTCCTCGTGCGGAAAAATTTGGCAACATTGAGATTTAGTTACATTCTTTCCTGAAACGACGGTTTCGCATCTGCTGTAAAATAGTGATATTGCAGGGTTCGTAGTAATTCCAAATTTCTCGATTCCCTGTGGTAAATCTTTCTTTTTTATGGTCGCGAGAGAAAAGGAAGGGTAGAACTAATCCAAGAATCAAATCTTTCAGGCTGTCAAAACTTAGAATTCCAACCCTTATGACTAGCTATTGAAGTAGTAACATAGTGCTGGATCCACACTGATACTTGCATTGATACTCATTAGAGGTTACATTTTTTACTCCAGTTGACATTAATAAGTTTTGTTTTGTCTTTCTATTCCCAGCAAAAAAGTACGGACCAGCACTATTTTACCACCTTGTTACATACCGATAGGGCCAAATTTTGAGTGTGTTTTTTTTTTTACTAACTATTACCTAAGTGAAAAATTCCCTGTGTCTATCGGGTTTCTTCCTAAATGCCTTGTGTTTTCACCAGAATTATGGTAAACAAATCTTTCAAAAAAATAACGCATAATTTTGCAAGATAGCGTGAATTTTAAGAATGGTCGAAGTTAGCGAGGACAGTTTTAGGGAAAATGAGCAATTTGTCGGTTATTCAGCGACGTTCGCTATTTATTTGGTTAATCAGGTATTTAATTTTTTTTCGGACTTGGTTTGGCCCATCCGGTTGCTTCCGGCGTTAACATTAAAAAAGGAACCTAATACCATTTCTTTGCAGCAATAAATTGTTTCATTTAAGAAACCTTTCTTATTTTAGAAAGTCGCTCCGGGTAAAAATTGTATTTATTACAACGAAAAAAACCGTCCTGTTCTTTAGCAATTACCCATTGCACTGAGGAGCATACTCCTTGCATTCAGAATAAACTAATAATTATTTCATGTAAAGTTTAGGTGGCGACCATGGACTTTACCGCATCATACTTTAATATTTTTGGTGGTCACACATAGAAAACGATTTTCGCCGGAAATAAATTTCTGCTATTACACCTAACATTTTAGCCTAAAGGTTTGAAGGACAAGGCGCATTAGTGAAGTTTTTTCTATTTCAAGAAATGCGTGTTTAAAGTTTTAAAATTAAATGGCTCTCCTTATGGCAGAGAGAAAGTTCAAACTCACAGTATAATGCTTAAAAATTGAACTTAAGCAATGAATTTTTCAAAAAATATAATATGTGACTAAATTTAGTTGAAGTCATGGATATCTCAATTTTTTCAATCACTGCACTGGTGCGCCTTGTCCTCTAAACCCTTTAGTTGTCCTATAAAATCGGCTACTTGGAGATGTATAGGTATCTTTCCGCGACGAGGAGTCGTCACGGAAATTATTTCCTTTCGCTGTAATCATGGATTGGTAATCGGTTTGGTACATAAACACTGAAAAAAGTGAAGTTGATTTAACATTCTGGATGTAAAAAAAGTATGCGAGATGAATTAACTGCTACAGCAATGACTTGAGCTATGTCAAGATGTAAAATTAACTGTCGTAGCGGGTAATAAAGTTCTCGCAAACTTTTTTTTACATCCAGAATGTTAAAAAAACTTGACTTTTTCAGTGAATGGTTGCTTAGAAAAATACCGGAAAACTAACCTGTGAATATAAGGAGGGACGCGAAGGAAAACAAAACATAAAGCGCAGAGAACAAATTCAACAAGCACATTTTTCTCGAATCTTCACTCAACGACAATCCAAGGAACACATGCGGTGCGAAAAACCTCTCAAGTCGTTTCCACTTTGTATATTTTACCACTTTATATTGCACGCAGTCTCAGCTGCCGGACATCTCGCTGGCGGCGAGCTTTTATGCGAAAGGGACGAAGAAGCACTGGACACGGACTCGCGCATTTTTCGCGTCATCATGAGCCCGCGGTCGCGCGCGGTTCGCGTCATTCATGGCGGAAGGGCGAACACCGACTGGCGCCACCGACGGGGTGCAATATGCTCCTCGTCCGCGACTCCGCGTCTCGTCGCGATTTCATTCATGCGACGCGCAGCGCTCCCGGCGGCAGGGTCGCCAACCTCCGCCGCTACGTTATTTTAACACATCCCACCCGCCGATGACGGGATTTCCAGCTCCGAGCTGTAAATACAGCGCCACCGTCTTGCGTCGCGACGATGCGACATCCGATAAGGGATGCATGGGTGGAACTAAGGGAGGACCCCCCCCCCCCCCCCGAAAATGAGAGGGATCTTGCTTAATAAGTGCGTTACATCTCTCATCTTTGATATTACATTTCGACTGCACTTCGCATTAAGGAACCAGGCGTAGGCGTACCCAAGTCATTTTGCTAGGGGGGCCTGGCCCCCTACAACCGGGGGTTTGGGGGTATGGAATACCCCTCAGTTCCCCCCAGAGGGGAGTCCGGGGGGCCTCTTCCGGAAAATGCTTGAAATTTTGACCCGGTTTGGACGCATTTTGAGGCTTCCATGACGCAGACTTCCATTCATTAACGCCGGAAAATACGTTTATTTTTCCACTTTCCCGTGAATCGATCGAATTTTGTCGACGGAATCGGTGTCGACCGATTCATCGATCGACTCACGTTTTCGTTTTTCGATCCATTCATGTCGATCGAATCCATACCCTCCAACCGCAATGAATCGCGGCAATACATACGCACGGACCCCAAAAAGATCATCACTTAGACAATTTCTGAGGATAAAGTGTTTTGATAACATGGAAAAGTCAGTTAGAAAAATGGGAAGGTCAAGAGCATTATGTATCCCTGTGTCTATATGAACCCTCCATACGAACCTCCTGAATGAGCGCCCCCCCCCCCCCCCCACAAAAATGTACTAGTTCCGCCGATAAAGGGATAAGATATCGACAAGTGGTCGATGAATGCGAGTGTTCTAGCGCGAGACATTTAAAGTCTACTGGCCGAAGAGATACTTATTCGAACACGATTGTGCGTGCGGTGGTATCAACCGAAAATGAAGGCGAAAATGGTATAGCTACTTGCGCAACGTGAATGAAACCGTGTGTAATGGTCGCGGTTCCAAGATTTGGTGACATTTCAAATGGAATTTTTAACAAAACAAAACAAGAAACTGGGGCTGGACAGAACGGGGGTTCGCGTTTAAAGATTGGACTGCTCGGCAGTCTGGTTAGGTCAACGAAATAGCCTAGGGAAAAGACCTCATCAGAAAATCTGAGTTCAACACCGAGAAATCCTTCTATGCTGCCGTGCTCGGGAAGAACGCCGTATGAGCCTTCAGACGTTGCCAAGTTTCCTTCGATAAAAACTGACTTTACTTGGAAAATTGAGAATATTTTTCTCCAAAATTTTCAGACAATTTTGTACGCAATTTACTCTAAAATGTCTGAAAATTTCAAAGAAAAATGTGCATGAGTGTCGTCAAAAATACATAGTTAATCAAGGAAAATTTGGCAACTATCGAATGGTCATACGGCGTTCTTCCTTAGCACGGCAGTATGTTCGTTTAGACGCCTTGACATTCTTCATTTTAGCGATTCGTAAATGCTCTTACTGAGTGATGATTTTGCCTTTCAGAGTTTAGATATTTGCTGCATAATCAATTGGCCGAAGACCTAAAACAAGACGTTCCAACGCAATGGACCACTAGACAAGGTACGAATTTAAGCAATCTGATACATGTTTCTTAACCAGAATTTCACGTAGAAAACGATTCACACAACGAAAATTACGGAAACCAACTCCTAACGAAGATATTAACGTTTTTATTTCACATTGGTTACGAGGAATTTGAACTGCCCACTCACAAGAAACTCAAAGCTCTACGTGAGTCAAATCGCCCACTACAACGGTTTCAGCAAGCTTCTCAATCGAGCAATGTTCATTTCCCATCATGCGTTGTTCAAACTATTAGCAATTTGCTATAACTGAGCCAAAGCGTCAAGATTGAGGTTGCCAGATTTTTATATCGCAGAGACTGTCATGATAACGTTTAGCGCGCGATGTGAATCACGTAGAGCATTGAGTTTTATTGAGCGGGTGGTTTGAATTCACGCATCAAGAATCATTAAATATCTTCGTAAGGAGTTAATTTCGGTAATTTTTGTTGTGTGCATCGTGTTTTACGTAAAATTTTTGTTAGGAAACATGTATTAGAATGCTGAAATTCGTACCTTATCTAGTGGTCCATTGCGTCTCTCTCAGTGGCAGAGGGAACTTTAGGAAGTTACTTTACCAATGTCAGAATGTAAAACTTAACTGCTGTGGCGGTTAATTCAGCGTTTTGTGAGTTGTCACTCTCTTTTTTACATCCAGAATGTTAGTTATGTGTTTCTGTAGAGATATCAATAAAAAACATCACTAAATATTAGAAAAGAATATGATAATACTTATCAAAAGAGAGAAAAAAATTGTTAAATACGTACCGCCGGTAGGTCATCCAATTGCCCGACGCCAGGCTGAAAGCACTCACAACACTGTCACTGAAACTACACTGAAAAACATGCCCATTATGTAACATTTTAAAATATTATTAATGTCGAATGAGGACACAAGTTCACTGTAGAGTGAACGAATTACAAAAATTTTCTATGCTGATTTCAATTCTGTCCATGTTAGGTGTTCCAAACGTAGTGAGTCTTATAATCGGTATTATATATCGGTATATATAAGTTAATCTTATTAAAAATCAAAATAAAAATAATGCAAATTGATAAATCAAAAGTTCAAAATGATAATTCGTCGCCTCACATAAAATAGCCGATCTTACCTACTTCCTGTTTTTGTAAATTTAAATTGAATAATAATACAATTAATGAGTAGCTAAAGGCTAATTTCTTTGTAGTTGTTATTATAATTATCATTATAATAGCTATTAAAAATTTTATAATTTTAACACTCTTGAAGATTTTATATATTATTATTATTATTATAATGATTTTATTATTTTATCTTTATCTCTATATATAGGTAAAGAGTAAGAGGTAAAGAGTAAGAGGTAAAGAGTAAGAAGTAAAGAATAAGAGGTAAAGAAAAGAGGTACAGAATAAGAGGTAAAGGGTAGGAGGTAAAGAGTAAGAGGTAAAGAATAAGAGGTACAGAATAAGAGGTAAAGAGTAGGAGGTGAAGAATAAGAGGTGAAGAATAAGGGGTGAAGAATAAGGGGTGAAGAATAAGGGGTGAAGAATAAGAGGTGAAGAATAAGGGGTAAAGAATAGGGGGTAAAGAATAAGAGATGAAGAATAGGGGGTAAAGAATAAGAGGTGAAGAATAGGGGGTAACAAATAAGAGGCGAAGAATAGGGGGTAAAGAATAAGAGGTGAAGAATAGGGGGTAAAGAATAAGAGAGAAAGAATAAGAGGTACAGGATAAGAAAGAGAGAGAGTAAGAGGTAAAGAATAAAGAGGATGAGAAATTGGTCATTATGAGATCTGTTCGGAAAGAATCCGACAGCGATTAAATAAAATTAAAAAATAAAACCACATGCACCCACTACCAAAGCACATGCACCCGCACCAAAGCACATGCACCCACCACCAACCCAAGTCAGTCATAGTCAGTCGGCCACGGGCTGAAACGAGTTCGGGTCCCGACACAAGATAGAATGGTAAAAGGAGTTACCGAGCCATTCCTCTGCCTCGTTACTGCCGGCTCCGGGCCGAAAACAGCCCCGAACGGCAGCTACAAGACACAGGAATGCTTCGGGAACGCCGTTCACCAACCTTCTTGTGTCGCGGACGCGAACTCGCTTTTTCCCGTGGCGGGTAACCAGGCTCGGATAAAAATGGTGACACTGAGTGTGCCGAATGGACACACGCACTCAGGATGGCTGCATGCTCATGAAGCGTGAGCAAGCACCCACGCTTGATGACCACCCAACCATCCTGAATGCACGCACATTCGGGACACTTGGTGTCACTATTTTTACCCGAGGTAGCAGAGGCCGATTCGAAGGAATTTCAATGGCCACCGTCGGCGGGTGCGGGCCGGCGGGTCTAGGCGGTCCGCAGACGGCCCCTACTCGTGCGACCGCGTGGTCCACCAACGGTCGGGTTGGGACGACCTGCCGGAAGGTCCGTCGAGCATTCCGTGGGATGGCACTGCCACCGGCCTCCCTCCACCTCCAGGCTGAGGTTGCTAGCCCCCGGAAGCGAAGTTCGGTCGGTGGAATGCCGTCCAACGGAGTGCTCAAAGGGCCGTCCGGCGGGACGTCCCCCCGAACGTCGATGGACCACGAGGGCGCACTTTTACCGGATCTGGCGGCGGCTGATCGTTGTTGTACGCTACGGCCGT